>NC_142526.1:3617500-3917500 GCF_964205215.1 Stylophora pistillata | reverse complement strand
TTTCTTGCCTGTTCTTCGATAAATTGTTCATTTAGGAGTTATAAGAAGACAAGAGATTGCTGGCAGTCTCGCAAATTTTTTCTTTTTTTTTTTTTATTCACTGCAGCTTAAGACCATTATTGTACATACTCTTGTAAGTGAGAAAAACAGGATGATAATTACGCCGGAGAACTCGTAAGAGAAATTTGAGTCCTAAGAGTCATTTTCTGTCGGGCGTCCAAAGTAATCCGGGACAGTGGTTGGTCCAGAAAACTCGCGCTACTCTCTCAACCAGTCAGATGAAATACTGAAACCAATCACGTTTTGGTCGCGCGTGTTTTCCCGCGCTTCAGGCGGTTTGTTTGCTTTTACTTCGATTTCTCATAGGCCCTTTAATATATTTTCCTCAGTTTTTTAGCTTGGAAAAGGTTCTGGAAAATCCCTGGGGGAGGAGGCCTATGAAAAAGAGGCAAAAGGTCAACAACTTAAATTCGTGACTCCAAGAAGAATTATTTCGCATCATTAATCAATGAGAATCAGTCAAATTATAAACAGCTTTTTAAGATAATTGATAAACTACTACGATGGAAAACAGATATTCAATATCCCCCCTGCAAATCGCCCACTGATCTTGCCAACAAGTTTATTGAGTACTTCAATACAAAGATAGAATACGGGGTCATATAACGACTGCTGCTTTCTCTCATCGAGATACAGTTCCTGTTGTTGACAACGCCTGTCCATATTCTTTTGATATTTTCAAAACGGTAACAGCGGACGAAGTTCATACATGTATCATGAATCTGGCTGCTAAGTCATTTGCCCTTGATCCTCTTCCTGGTTATGTTACAAGAAATGCACTTAGTGTTCTGTTGCATTTCATTTCCAAAATAATAAATATCTCATTGGAATCTGGTCAGATGCCTTCGCAACTCAAGGTTGCCATGTTACGCCCACTCCTTAAGAAACCTTCTTTGGATCATACTCAATTCTCCAATTATCGCCCTGTATCGAATCTTTCATTTATTGGCAAAGCAATTGAAAAATTGGTGGCTAATCAACTTATCTCCTACATTAACGAATATGAGTTAAATGAGACATTCCAGTCGGCGTAGTACAAGCAATATCACAGTACTGAAACTGCACTTATTCGTGTTCACAATGATATTCTTTCTGCCATTGATAATCGTCGAATCGTAATTTTACTGTTGTTAGACCTTTCCGCTGCCTTCGATACAGTCGATCATACCATCCTCCTCTCTCGTTTACGCGTACGGTTTGGAATAGCTGGAAAGCCTCTATTATGGTTGCAATCTTATTTATCGAATCGCACGCAATATGTCTCCATCGATGGTGGTACTTCTACGAAACATGACCTTAAATGTGGAGTGCCACAAGGATCTGTCTTGGGACCCATTTTTTATTTGCTTTATACTTCGCCGCTTTCAGATATCGTAAAGAAATTTAACCCGAGCTATCACTTTTATGCTGACGACTCGCAGCTTTACTTGTCTTTCCAACCAACCGTACTGGGTGATAGGGATCTAGCGGTTTCTAGCATCGAGAGCTGTGTGAATGAAAATAATCATTGGATGATGGTTAATCGCCTTAAATTAAATAAAGACAAAACTGAATTATTGGTGATCTCCGCTAAACATCTTCCAAGACCACTCCTGCACGAAATTTCAGTTGCTGGTGAGACTATTCATCCCGTGCAAAAGGCGAGGAATATCGGCACTATGTTTGATAGCCATTTTTGCTTTAACGATCATATTACTGACATTTGCAAATCTTCATTTTATCATTTGCAAAATATTAGCTATATCAGGAAATATCTTTCAGCGACCACTTCTGAATTGCTGGTTCATATGTTTGTATCTTCGAAGCTGGATTACTGTAATTCCCTTTTGCATGGCCTACCAGCCTACACTATAAAAAAGCTACTACACGTCCAGAATGCCGCGGCGCGCCTCGTCACACTTACAAAAAAGCATGATCACATTACGCCAGTCCTTTTTTTATCTTCATTGGCTTCCCGTTAATCAACGTATTATTTTTAAGATTTTACTTATAACCTACAAGGCACTTAACAACTTGGCACCGTCGTACATTTGTGATTTGCTTACATCTTACACCCCATCGCGTCAACTACGCTCATCATCCAAGCGCCTTCTGGTTTCTCCTTCCTATAACTTGAAAACATATGGCGCAAGATCCTTCTCTGTAGTAGCACCATCATTATGGAATGCTTTGCCATGTGAAATTAGAAATGCTCAGTCTGTGTCTGTTTTGAAAGTAGATTAAAAACTTTTCTGTTTAGAAAAGCCTTTTATAATTAATATTAGCTGTCTTAAGTGTTAATGTTAAAGTTTTTGTAGGCGCCTTTGAACAGTAGGATACTGGCGCGGTATATATCTTTTATTATTATTATTATTATTATTATTATTATTATTATTATTATTATTATTATTATTATTATTAAGAAAGCGAAAGCCTGGTAACCAGATTAACCCGAATAGTAACCGTGCGCTAAATGTCCGATTACTGTAGAGGGCTATTCTAGGGGAGGATGTAAATAGCAAATTATCTAAGAGCCACTGTGTTGCACGTTAATTGAACTTCGTTTGTCTATTGGATTATAAATAACATTCTGCACAAGTATCATTTTGCAACACCAAAGCTAATCACACGCAACCGACTGAAGTCGAACAATAACAATAAATTAACTTTTGGCAGATCAGAATTTTGTCAGGAAAGGATTGATGTTTATTTCTTATATTATTAGATATCTTTATTATTTTTATTATTTTTGTTCCTGGCTTTTATTTTATTTCGATTATTTTATTTTCAGACTCTTCATTCCCTGGAAGGCTAAATTGTCGAAGAAACACCTGGGATTTTTGACTTTGTTAAAAAATAAAATTATCTTTCCTTGCAGCCTGTAGTCTGCACAGTATTATTCTTGTCCTACCTGTTCTGCCCTCGAGCAAAATAATGAATCTTTTTTTTTTTTACGCATTTAGGTAGATTTTGACAGGTAGATTTCAGCGATATCTCTCGATTTCTTTTTAAGCTTAATAAGTTTTATGTTTTGTAAGGAAATAAAACACGACCATTTCATTTACGATGTCTCAGTGCTATACGTGCATGTTAACTGACTTCGTTGGGTGTTATTGTCTACTGCCTTTCCTTTAAACTTGACATGATATCGAATGTTCAACCTTGATTTATGTACAGAGGTCAGCGCATTTCACTGAAGGTGTAAGATTTTGCGGCGTTTTCAGCTGGATTTGTTAATTCCTTTTTGAACGAAGACTGTCTGAAAATCTGCAAATACTGAACCCGAAATTTGGTGTTGTACGCGGTGGAACACGAACAAGATATAGTTTAACCTCACTTCCTGATTGACTTCTCTTCCCAAAGTGAACTCGAAATCCATTTTTCATTGAATTTTACGGGGGCAGGAATCGGGGAAAGAATCGAAACTTGAAAAATCTGAAGGCAAAATTAACAAAAATATTTCATTGTGATACGTTGAAAAAGCCGGCAATGACCTTTACTTTTTGAGACGTTTCTATTTTTTCTTTTTTTGACCCACCATGTCATTTTCCAAACTCTGGATCTCCGGTGAGGTTGTGCGGTTTTGACACATCAGTCCTATAACTTTCGTTCTCAATCAGTCCCTGCTGAAGGAAATCACAAATGTAACGCGACAAGCATTCTCCTCCTCTTGAGAGAAAATGAAAGAAGCTTTCAGATCATTCTTTCTCTTTTTCAAATAGAGAGGACCTTTTTTCAGGTAAGTACCACAATTGGGATTGACAGATCACAGGCAGCCCAAGCTCACTACTAGAAAAGCGGACGCGAGTCTTACCGTGTTGCGTAACGTTTTATATTTATAAAGGTTTGTATGGGATGTTATCGGTTTGCCTTAAAAGAGAGAAAAAAAATGTCTTGTTTTGAAATAAAATGGGCTTACCTTCTTGCCTTGTTGTTTTCTTTGTTGATTCCGAGCGTCTCAGGCCATTTTGAAGCGTTTTCGGCGAGTTAGCGCTATGTTGAACTGAACACCAACATAGCGCTAACTCGCCGAAAACGCTTCATGGCCTGAGACGCTCGGAATCAACAAAGAAAACAACAAGGCAATAAGGTAAGCCCATTTTATTTCAAAAAAAGACATTTTTTTTCTCTCTTTTAAGGCAAACCGATAACATCCCATACAAACCTTTATAAATATAAAACGTTACGCAACACGGTAAGAGTCACGTCCGCTTTTCTAGTAGTGAGCTTGGGCTGCCTGTGGACAGATGAAAACTGTTAGGATTTCGGAATTAATAGAAAACTTCGGCCAGAATGGCTCCATATAGTCTGTTAATCCTCGGGAAGGAAATCTAATGGGCAGAAAAATAGCTCAGCACATGCGTTTTAAAATTCTATGCATTTCTCTGCCGTCCTCTGCAAAACAAGAACATGAGATCACCAGAAATTGCGTAGCTTGTGTACGGAAACTCCGACTGCAGTGCAAATTTGTTGAGTTTCCATTTGGAACTCAACGCTGCTAACGGCATACGTAACGCTCAAGTGGAGGGGTGGTACTAGAAATTCGCGAAATTCTAACTAAAAAAGTTAAATTTATTTTCAAGCGACGTCCTTCTCGGCGTTGCAATCCTGACTGCTAAGGTGCCGTTTAGCAAGAGACAGCGCAATGCAGTACGCTTCATGCCCGACGAACGAGAGTACGTGACTTTTTCTTTTGAAGCCCCAAGCACGTGCTCAGGGAAAATGCGTCGGAAGCTAAAATCCTTCAACACATGGCTACATTCTGATTCAATAAAATCGGATTCTTCGCCGAGTTTCCCTTCTTCAAGGAGAATTTCTCCTTCACAATTCAATTTAACGCAGAAGTCATCGAATAAGGGCTTTAATACTAGGGAAACTTTTTTGGTAAAGTTCATTTCCATGAGCACGTGTGTTTATCTTTCACTACTGATCAACCTATATCCGTTTCAGATATTAAGGTATGCTTTCAGTTATAACTCTCTGTATCGACAAATCTTGACTGACGGCTGCAGCGCTCGGGGACAGTGAATATTTCAGCAGGAGATCAAAGCAGCAAGTAAGTATTCGAAATTTTAATTTTGGGACATCTTATTGCCAAATTCAGGAGGTTTTAGACGCTAGAAAATTTACTTGCCAGTTTCGAGAGAAACATCATCCTATATTCAGCGAGAAATCAACCTAGAGATTCGTTCGATTTGCATATGAAGTCAGTGGATACATCGCGAAAGTCTGGATTGAAACCTTTGCATAGAATAATTTTCTCAACTAGATAAACGCAAAAAAAAAGCAGGAATAAACTCAAAACGGTACAACGATGGTAAAGAATCTATAAGATCATGACACGGATTTTAAATAAATTTTATTAAGATACATGCTCTAAGATGCAGAAATTGTACAATACGGCTTCTTTTTTCACCGACACTTAGCTAATTTCAGCTATGTATTACTACCGTCGCGGTTGCTTGAGTTTCATTTATAATTTATTTATTTGTTACCTTAAGATAATACCGAATGCGATAAAAATGAAAACAAAACAAGGTACACGATCCCCTATCACGTCACCCTTCGTTCTATTTCAATCCTCACTGGCAAAGTACTTTAAGAACATCAATCGCTGGCGTGCACTCACGTGCCTTACGTTCACCTTGGCTTTCACGGAGGCAGGTATACATAGAGGTCTTGGTTCCCCGTTTTTATAGGAAATACGTCAAGGAAGGCTTAAGTTATAATGACATCACTAAGATTGAATCTCAGTATTTTTTCTTTCAAATTGTAAATTGAAATTGTAATTTTATCTCATTAATATGTTCTGCTTCTGCTGTAAAACTTCATGCCGCGGTTTTTAATCGAACCTTGAAAAGTAGAACCTTCGCTACTCGAAAACGAGTCGTTTTTCCTTAGATTTCCGTCATTAATAAGTTATTTTTCATCGGTCCCAATAGCTCGAACCCCCTCAAACTAAATTCGAAACAATTTTCGTTTCCCTGAAGGTCATTTTTTCAATCTTATCCTTGATCACTCGAACCGTATTAGTCAATTTGTGGCAGGTCAAAACAAATTGTATTGATTTGTTTTTGTCTTGCATTAAACAAAACGACTATCATTCGAGTTCAGATTTCGCTCGTTGATAACACCATCGCACCGCATTTTGATTAAGCTTTTTTGTTTCACTCCTCCGAAACTTCATAAATTAGCTCAGGGATTCCATGCTACAATTAAGGAAAGTTTATCAATATATTATATATTTTACAAATATAGGTACAATGGGCATCGATTATCTCTTATTTCCTGTCGTTAGTTTTCAACTTCCCGTAGTTAATACCTTTTTATAATTAAATTTCCTCCGAAGGTTTGGGTTCAGATCAGAGGTCGCCTTTTTCACCTTCTCTTCTCGGTAATGTCTTTTCTCTTGTTTGTTTTCTTTTGTTTTGATTTTGAACTCGTACGATTATCACTCACTAAGAGGTCAAATTGTAACTCGCTTATAATTCCTTTTGCGACGTTTGTAGTGCTGAAAGTCGATCAATAAGTTGGGCACTCAGTTAAATCCATCAATCTTAAAAACTTTAAATTACTTCAAAACGATCCAGAGACAAGCACTATCTTTTCGCAACCTCCGCTCATTTCATTCAAACGCGACAAAAACATCGGCGAAACAGGCAGAAGACTAGGTGACCGATTCTGAGAACACCTTCGCGACGTGGAGAGGAATGACAAGGACACATCGAAACCAGTCGCGGGACATTTTAATTTACCTAATCATTCTAAGCAACATATGGCAATCTGCGGTCTTTCCTTACACTTAGGTAGCACGGAAAGCCGCAAAACTCTTGAACAAAGGCTCATCTTTCAAACCGGCAGTCTAAATCCCACAGGTATCTACGAACACTTTTCATTCCACTAATTTATTCGTATTTTTCTCGTTGCCATGTTCCCACCAATCACGTAGCTCCATCTTCTGCCTTTGAAAGCACACACAACCCACAATTCCTCTATTCGCTCCGACGAAGGGCTAACGCTCGAAACGTCAGATTTTATAACCGTAACGGTGGCCAATTTACCATTTCAACTTAGTTGATATATTCAAATTATTTCATTACCCCCACCGACACAGCGCCAAACAGTTTCTTTAGAAACTATCAGCCTTTATTCATAGTGACGCTGCATTTATTTAAGTTTCAAACTCGCAACATGTCAAGAAAATGAATCAAATGAACGCTGCTGAATGCTGGGTAAGCACCTTTCAGTACATTTTAACCATTAGACTGTGAGCTCGCGATTTCTACCGAGTGGTAGATGATGGACGCGATTTAACTACCACGCATAGAAACCGATAGCGAATAGTCTGGTAAATTTACTAGTCGTTCAAAATTTAACAGGACAGACTTAATATATAATAATAATATTAATAATAATAATAATATTTATCTGTATTCTCGTCTTATGCGCTATTACAAAAAGAGAAATGAAATTAGGGTGCTGGCTGCGTAAGTGACCATAGAGGCTAGCGAAGCCAGGCAGCCAAGTGACATCAGCATTGACGAAAAGAGGAAAAAAACTATTACTACGCTATTAGGGATGGCTGAATTTTAATTTTTTGTTTATACGAGCATAAAATATTGATATAAGAAAAGCACACAATTAATAGCAGTGACATCTAATAACACACTAACATTATGTTTAACAATTATTCGCCGAAGGCGAAGTGAATATTGTTGAATTCGTCTCGGGGATGATTCAATATTCACTGAGCCCAAGGCGAATGATTCCCTTAGAGTAATTGCTTAGGTGCTTTCGAACATTGTTGTAAATATTCGTCAAGATGTTGAAATTAAACTTTTCTGTTTCACTTTTTTTGACCACTCCGGTATCGAGATAAAAAGCCAGTTTCAATAGAATTTGATCGGTTAATTGAATTCAATGACCAAAAACTTCTTATGCTTTTATTTCATTCCGTTTAAAATCACACAATAATGTTTGGCAACCCTCTCATTACTCAGTACCTATCGCGTGATCGATAACGAGTAGCGCGGCCAATCAAATTGCAGCACTTGTAATAGAACACTAGTTGATTTAAAACCTTGTTCCCAGGTTCCTCTCTGGTCCTCCCTCGAAGAAGTAACTTTTTCGAGGAAGGAAGGAAGAGAGAGGATCTTGGGAACGATGTTAGTAGAGTTATACTGGTACAATGTATCATTGCCAACAACAAGTATACCATTGATGTATATACCATTTCCTATGTGCTCTACAAACTCAAACTGCAAGATTCACTGGTAGCCTTTGAATCTTGTAAATTTAATTTCCTGTTATCGAGAACTTATAATTAACGTTGTGGAGCTTTTGATCGGAACTTGAGTAAAGAGATTTTATACCTGATGGCCATGAATTAAAACTCTTGGAGATAAAGGAGTTTTGATCGGAACTTGAGTAAAAGGATTTCATGCCTGATGGCCATAAATTAAAACACTTAGAGATAGTATACTGGACGAAAATAAAATGGTATGTGACAAATATATTGATAGAATTGTTGATCAAGAAAAAAGCACTTTCATAGATAAGTAGCGCAATTGCTGTATAAACATTGTCTTTGAACACTATACAATGTCGAATACATATGTGTATCAATGTGTATAGCCTGCCTCTTTGACCTGTAACATAGTTGGATTTGTCAAGAGAAAGAAAATTCTTAGGGATTATGATCATTCATTAAGGAAGGCAATGACAAAATCCGAGACTCGCGAACAGGTGAGACACTTCATTTTCAGAATGCAAGACAGGGAGTAAGCAAATAACGAGTTGCATTTTATCATTATTACTTTCACTTCACTCAGTTCATTTAAAGCAGAGCTAGTAGAGGTACAAGGCATTCTTAATTAGGGTTAGGTTCGGATAAACTTTTTTGAGTTTATGTCTGCGATACATCAGCTTCTACATGATTTCCAAACGAAAATTTGATGAAACGAAGTTTCGCCGCCTCACTAAGCTGTCAAAGATCCTCAACGAGGAGAAGAAAGCCAAGTTTTAGTGAATTTTGAAAAAGATATGAAACTTCGAGACCCATCATATTTGGAGATGGAATAAAAGATTTTATGAGAGTGTCGCTTTTGCAAAGTACTTAAGCTACCACATTTGCAACAAGCGTGTTTCTAAATTGGATCATTGTTTAACAAAGATTTCACCAAAGAATGAAGAGCGAGTTTAAGTTGTACTTGTAAGACGCTGAGTTTAGGCTGCAGGTCTCCTTGCGAAGCTGATCTCTTGGTTTTTCGAAGAGGCTAATAACTGAAGTCAAATTCGGTGAAATTAAGTCCAATGTGAGAACCATGAAACCGCTCCAAACTGTCCTGCACGAATAACCAACCTGTTTTTATTTCATTCACCTGAATATTACGAAGAAAGAAAACTATAACAGTTGAAATGTTTGGCTGATCCACTTTTGAACACGTGCGTTATTTATTGCCGTTTGTTAACTTAACTGCAACCCTCCAGTTGACATTCTATATTTCTCCCGATTTGATTTTAATCGTATGAGGAGACGTTGGGAAGTTCAAGGTTGTTCTATAAATGTCTGCACTGCGTACCCAGACATCTAGTGTCTCGTTAGTAGCTGTTGCTGCGTTCAGTGTATTTTCTAGAAATATTTACTTTTCTGTATCAGGTTAAAACAAAATGTGATATGTGAATCGTATATTTTATAATCATTCATCGACAAAGGAATCTCTGTCGCAAAGATCTTGCATTTGAAGCAACTTACGTACCACTTTAATTGATGCAACAAGGCTCCTTTACATGCATACGAGTTTTAACTGAGGCCTTCATGACTGACATCACAAGAGGAAAATCCTGATGATGAAGGCTAAAAAAAAGTCATCTCATTTTTTTTCGAGTTCTTAACCCTAACGATCATTAATGGCACTCCTATGTAAGCTGGCGTAACTGAAGAAAGCGACGTTAGCAAAGTGTGCTGAACAAAGGTGTCTGTCGCAGCCATTTTGCTCAAATATGCATCCTCTTTACTTGTGAACGGGCAAAGTCCAAGCCATCAATGGGGCTTTGTGCACTTCTTGTCGATTATGTGCATATTTTACAACTGCTGAGTTAAAAAGCATTTCTCAGACTTCCTGCAACGGTTATCTTGTACAGTCTTGGTGTTGATTGCAAGGATGTGCTGCAAACCCCCTAGGAAATGCTTCAAATTTTGAGCTATAACTTTTCCTAGCTTTAGAAATACCGCTTCATTAAAATCGTGCAAGTCTGATATAGCTTTTCCTTCATAAAATCACGCAAAAGCAAATGAAGAAATCGAATTTAAAATAAAAAGTTGACCACTGAATACTACATATAAAACGATGATTCTGCTAACACAAAACTAAGCTGCGAACTTCAGTGTCATCGACAGGACATGATCACCATTTGAATAAATATGTGAATTTTCAGTGAACTATTAGTTCTTTAAAACCTCTGGCGTTTCTCGAGAAATCTAAGACTGTTCAGAAAGTAATTACCTAAAACTTTTGTCCACGAGACAAAATCGTACAAATTTTTCTAATGTCTTCACGTGCTGATTAAATGCAAAGCTTAGCTCCCCCTAAGTATAATTCTGTATTAGAGAAAAGGAATTTGACTTTTCACGTGATCAGATCAGCTCAGTTCTAACTACGTGAAGGAATGAACCGGGGTTTCAGCTAATAGTGGGCGCACGAAGGCAGGACTTAAATAACTTTTTTTTCAAAGAACTAACTTGATGAGGTATTGTTCTTGTAGAGACCTTATTATCAATATTGGTCCAATTATCAGACCAACTTGAAAGATCATAAGCCCATAAATCAAAGGTGAATACGACGAGGTTCACTTCACCTGAACATTTTCTTTTTTTTTTTGCTTCCATTTTCGACTCAGAGGCCGATTGCGTTATTTGCTGATAGGTAGCTGCATGTTCAATGTAATTTGTCGAACACTTTGAAAAGGATTGTCTCATTTTGGGTTGATTTTGCGCCTGTATTTTTGACGGATTTCAAGTTATATCCCACCGCCAGTAAGTCTGCTAAGAAGGTTAATGAGATCAATTAGATAAGACACCCTTTGTCTTTTGTTGCTATTGGTAACATCTTATTCGGAACCCGAGTGCTTTTAGAAACCTTTAGAAAGTAGGACGCCACGAACAAAGTCGCTTTCAGTAACTTTGTTTCAATAAAGACTACTCAAGCCAAAGATTTCCATGGGTGCGTTCAGCTGTATCCAACCAGCTGCAGGAATGCGAGCAAAAGAAATTGGAATTAACAAAAAGGATTTAAAAAGATACTTGTCACGTATGATGCACGATCCTCGCAGTAGAGAGCGCTATTTATGCAATAGCGAAAATCAGACCTAAAAAAAATCAGGCCTGTACGGGATTCGAACCACTGACCTCTGCGATACTAGTGCAGCGCTCTACCAATTGAGCTAACAAGCCAACTGGGAGTAGACTGTCAAGTTGATTCGTAATAAACCCGTGATGATAAATCAGATACAATGATTAGTCAGTCTGACTATTTTCGCTTTCCAAATGACACCTATGACTGGACAGGGTTCTATCGATAATTTATGAGGTTTTTCTTTCTATAATTGCAGTCGGTTGATTGTATTACCGATTAAGAGTAACAGATTGATATCGATATCTGGGCACAGCCCCATATGTAAATCTACCGTGAAGATTTCAGAGAAAAAACAGCATAAATCGTCTTTTTTCACAAAGCTACTTACAAAGGCGCGGTTTTAGAACCCCTTGATATAAGATATAGATTTAATACGACTCCTGGATGAAAGGCACGAATTTACGACCAATGTCAACATCTGTGCACCGGGACCTTAGATGTAAAACCCCCGGACATGAGGTACGATTGTGGTTTCATGTGGGAACCTCTCTAATTTCTGTAGCTGTTTAGACTTATGTGTGCCGCACTGATGAAGTGCCAGAGTGCATGGTTCAAAAAGGTTGGTGGAAGACTGAATTAATAATAATTGATGTCTTCGCTAATATAGGCATAATGCTAAACGATGACAAAGGTTTCCCAAGCAGGTTAACACTGAGGACAATATTTCATTCCAAGCAAACTTCCTCCATCGTTCTGTGATACTTTAGGCCGTGCTTGAAATGTTTTCCTCGAACAATGAGGCAAAATTCCTTTCTCAGAGCGTGCATCCGTTCACTGGTAGTTTCAGTTTTTTTTGTTTTTTGTTTTTTTTAACAAATGTGCTTAACTGAATGGTTACTGAAGCCAAGTACGCGAGAAATTGTCATGATAGTTGTTAGTCAGAATCCCTTATCCAGTTTTACTCCTGACTTGCTAGGTAGATATTGGTATCATTGGTATACACTGAACGAAAGACTCTTTTTCCATTTTGTGACCACGAAGCTCGTCTAACATAAAATTTATGGCCTATGTTTTTTCTCACCTAATATCAGTCAAATATATAGCACGGAAATCGCAATTAGTTGAAAGACCACTGAAGAATTTCTTATCTTGTATTTTTTTTAGTAACTCCCCAACGGTTAACGTTTTCACTTAGTTTTTGCCTGGATGCTATAGAAACAATTTACAAAATGAAAGGTACTTTGTTAAAAAGTGAAAGACAATCTTTTCTACCATTATTACAGAATGCAGCATAAACATGTTTCTTTCTAAATTCTGGCCACGATTTTTAGTCTCTAAACAGAGGCTTTGAAATCATAGCGGTATGAAGTCAGAGTAACTTGGATTAAAGCAACAGATCCCATCAGATTACGAAGGAGAACAGAGTAATTGCTGGGCAGATGTCCTTCACTTGTAAAGCCATTTCAAATTCTTGAGTATCTGACTAATGACTTTACCCACTTAAGAATTGTATAAAACTAAAAAAAATTTTGTGATATTGTTTGTGTGACATGCACTCATCAATTCGGATAAACAAAACACTTTCATAAAAAAAACTTTCCTCTAGACTTGTCTTCCGTAAGAATAGATTCAAGTTTACACTGGTATTTTTTTTATATATCGGATTTAAAAAATTCGCGTTCTTCCCTGACTTGCGACATAAAAATTTACGAAAAATAATTTCTTCGTGTAATTTGTTACAAATTTACCCACTTAGTCTAGTCTTGATGACCTTTCTTTTTTAAGTTTAGGTCTCAAAGGCTTATCATACTGTGCTTAGATGCCCGTAGTTTAATCTTGTTTCCATGCTGAGAAACATATGATCGCATTGCTTTTCGCTTCGGCAGCTCGTTGGCAAAAATATGTTTAAGGTGGCGTACCAAGAGTTCAAGTCGTGTGCAACGAAAACTGGAGAACGCATTAGTGAAGAGGTTAGGGCTAATTTCTATATCGTCTGTCAGAATTTTATTTTACATAACAACACACGATGTAAAAACTGAAAAAGCTTTTCCACGCACACAGATAAAGAATTGTTCATCAAGTCCAGCAACACTTGCAACCAACATCTTGCTTTGATATCACGGACTTACGTACCGTTAAAGAAACAGCCTTGTTAGTGTGCGTGGGAATCCGTGAGGTAGCCTTTTCCTAAGTGACTCACTCCTTGCGACTTTAAGAAAAAAACATTTAACTAACGATACGATAAGAAAAAATAATCTTATTTCATCGCGACGTTTTTTACACACAAGGCAAAATGAAATCTGTTGGGATGCTGCCTCTGGAACACTCTTTAGTTTGGTTTAAACGCATCGTTGGCCAAGGACACATAATATCACGTGCCTTCGATGGGAGCACGACTAATTCCGTTCAATTTGCACAATTATATGCATCGATTTCAATCAATTGGCACAAAGGTGTGCTAAAGTCCAAGTTATCAATGGAGCTTTGTGAAATTCTGTCCTCTCGATCATACATATTTTAAAAAGAGGATGGAGTTGCTAGGGAATATTTCTAAGTTGTGTTCTGCCGATTACTATTCGGCTCCGTTTTATCATGTTTTGGGTAATGGCGCAGGAGCTGAATTTGTTTCAAAATATCTAACCTTGTAACCTCCTTCACTGATGTGCAGGTGCCGCGATTATAGATTTGGTCTGGAAGGCATTCTCAAGTAGTTTTACTACCTGCAGTTTTGATGACAAAGAACGTGTCTGTATCAAAAATAGTTTGCTCTGTTCAGAGAATGTTTTGGCTAAAAGATTATTGTGATCGATTGTCCCGTCACAATACTGTCTCAATTTTCACTGTTAAAATTGCATTTTCATAAGGATGCAGACAGGCTTGGAGAAGTTAAGTCATTAAAAGTCTTTTTATTTCAAATTATCAAACAGTAATATGATACTCAGTGAACTTAAAGATGACCAGATTAACAAAAACTTCACACACTTTTTTCGATGTGTTCTTTGCGTGATAGAACGTCTTCCCATATGTTTTGTACGTGGTGGAATGAGACGGTTTATACTTTCAGCTGAACCGAGGCCAAATTGGCCGCGAGGACCTACTCTCCCAAAGAAAATGGTATTTTTCCCGCTGAGAACAAATAATTGATATTGCATCAAATATTACACCCATTTTAACGATCACAAAGACAATAAATTAAAGGAGAAAATGACGAGATTCATTTCATCTAGGCAATTTCTTTGAGATAAGTTTAGAAGTCATTGCTGCTACTGAACGAATTACGCAACATGTAATCTTTCCAAGTAGTTTTTGGCGACGTTTGGAGCAGACTATTTTACTTGAACTGCTTTTCGTGGTTGTTGGTTCTTCTTCTCATTAGATTTGACATGTTACAGCCATTTAGCTTTAGAGGGGCTGTAAGATCTATCATAGATAAGTCATTGTCAAATTTTTGCTCTTTGTTCAGTGTAGTTACATAACACACCTTAACTGCCGACACCGCACCTGTAAATAAAGACTCTCACGTTGTCGAAGTACCTTCTGAGAAATGATTCCGATTAAAATCAGTTCCTTGGGAATGTTCAGGAAATTTCACCAGGCAGGAATACGAGAAAGTGATTAACACGAATGACAAGAATATTTTCAAAAGGTTAATTCCGCTTGACGACCATTCTAGACTTGGTTGCTAGGTCTGTGAATGGCTGTTCACGATTTTACTCTTAACTGCAAATTGTTTTACAATGATTTGATAAAATGAAATAAAATGGTTGTCGGATTAATATTTTGTTCCCAAGCTAAGGACGGATTCACTGACATTCACCGGAAATTGAGGATAATTCTGTCAAATAATTTGTGAGCTGTTAATTAAGAAACACATAAACCGATAGTGAACACAAAAGAAATTTGTTTCGCTTCAGACTGAAAGCAAACCGCACGCGTGAGGTTTTATAAGGTATTGCCTTGCTTTTTGCTAATACTGCAAGGTTGCAGTGAAAGAAACGGTGATAAATCCCGTTTTTACTTCTTTTGCGGTCAATCGTGGTCAGTCTTTTTGAAGAGCCTTGAGTACTTGGGTCCATAAGAGCACCCTAAGGAACATAAATAGATACAGGTAATCTAGAAGGCTTATCAAATGACCACTACAACGCTTTTATATCTAAAAACGAGTCTTAACAACTCGTAAACTGAGGAATGAATTGCTCTTCAAGTCTGTAGTTTGCGTGCACGAGGCGGAAATGGGTGAAGTGCGTGAAGTCTAAAAATTAGTTTTACGCTTTAGGGCAAAAATGCAGATTAGCACACGCTAACAACAGGTAGCAGAACTACGGCACGTTTAGTAATTTCTGTTGAGGCGGTACAGCACCTTTTGGGTAAAAAATTCGGTGTTTCATAATTCCATGTCTCTAGGAATGTAGTTATCGATACCAATTTCTTACTTCCTTTCTGTCACACAAACCAAGTGAAAGTGTTCAAATCACTTCCGGTTAACTTAGTTACCGCTCACGAACCAATAGGAGTCGAATCTTTGCGAGAAATTCTCACCAGAGCGTGAGAACAAAGGGCTTCAGAAACCAATCACGCTAAATTACCACAGGCGTCAAAAACTACGGCTTTTTCCAAATCCAAAAATATATTTATTAACCCGCTAAGAGGTGTCTCCCTCCGCCAGTTTGTACTAGTTGTCACTTGGATAAGTACACGGTAAAAAATTGACGTCAATCCAAAATAAGATTGTTTCCTAGAGGCCTGAGAAGGACTTCAGTGTGTCGATAAAAGAAAGGTAATATATATTTAAAAACATAATATCACAATTAGCGACGGCAAGTCTAGAAAATTCGCTTAATTTCGCCCATCACGCGATGGGGACGTCTAGGTGTCAACGTAAAAAAATTCCGCTTTCTTTGTTTTTATAGATGGTAGTGGCAATTTAACGGAACTTTGGCAGCCGAAGACATGGATGGAACTTGCATGAAACTAAAGGAGGACATTATTTTTGATAACTGTACCCAAATGGATGCTGTTACCTCGCAGCGTGACATGATAGTGATAAATCCCTCAGAAGAGAACGAGCAAGTATTGGAGTCAGCTAAGAAAAGCGAGATTAAAGATACCAGCGAAAGCGCTGACCGTGGCGATCATCCGTTCGGTAACGGAAAGAGCACCTTGAGCGAGGACTCACTTCTCTCCTCGCCGGCTGTTGACCCCCTAAGGGACCGGTGTACCGACTTGACTGTAGACAACGAGTGTAGAATTTGCCAGAGCAGAGGAGAAGAAGTTTTGATCAATCCGTGCAAATGCGCTGGGTCTGCGAAATGGGTTCACGAGAGTTGTCTGGTAAAATGGTTCCAAATTTCCCAAACGTCCTCGTGTGAGCTGTGTTCACGATTTGTGGTCATCAAGAAGCGAACAAAACCGTTCCAACAGGTAAGCGATGCGAGCTTTTTGCGTGAGGCAAAAAAATCTTTAATTTGATCCCATCACATGGTCCCCACGTTTTGTTAGCTTTTAATAGACTTTGTTATATGAAATAGTCCCACGAAACATAAACATCATTTGAATTTTATTTATGCCGGTTTCATTGTTTATATTCTCACGCCCGACTGGTTCACTATCATCACAAAAATCGCCTATCATTTATATTTATTTTGTCATACATTAGTGAGTATAAATTCTTCGTATCCTGTAATGATAATCAAAATGGTAATTTTACTTTTTTAGTGGCAATTTGTTTTAGTGCAAGTTGCGGAGAATGCAAAAGAAACTTCTAAGAAGAGTCCACCCCGTTGAATAATTACCCGTAATGTTTTTTTTTTCTTTCTTTTGGAGAACTGGCTGGCATCCATTTCTCATAGTTAAGTGGGCATGGCGCACTAATATTTTCATTTTTGTTGATACAACGTTAAGTTTGATTGAATAACTCTTTAGGATAAGGCACAATATGTGAAACGAATATTGCTAATTGAAAAAGTCTGCGACATTTGCAGTTAAAGTAAATCAGTTAAAAATTTCAAAATCTGACAATTTCTGTCGTTTATGAAGGATTATTCAGCGGGGCGTAATTAGGGACAGATTAGGCGAAAAAACAACGCCAAAATCCTTGCCAACTGTTTGATTGTTAAGCATTTCACAGGCTTATCGTTGAAAAGAAGTAATGTTAGTTGTTATTTCAAATCATGAGAATTATTACAATTAAATAGGAGCCAAGAAAAAAAGGAAAAAAAACCTGGAAAGAAAAAAAAGACATCGAGAGACAATTGGCAGTTGAGATCGTATTTTTGCAACTGTCAAGAAAAAAAAAGGGAAAAAATACAGTGATGAAAGAAGTTGTCCTCTAAGCTAATAGCGCTCAATATCAAATACTTCATTTGCATCCAAAAATTGTCTTTATCTTTTTACATGTCTGAAAATAACTTTTTTAAAGCTCAATTTGTGCCAGAAACGCTCAAAATCGTTTGTTTCACCCTTTAAATAACTGTCTGCTTAGAATTTGTCCAAATTGTAGAGATAAGCTCGACTGAATATCAGATGAGTCCAATAACATTATGTTTGTTTTCGGTGCATTTAAAACACTTATTTAACCCTTGAGGGTTTCAATGGGCCGGGGTGATTGCTTTTTTACGGCTGACGGTTGAATTTTGGCCATTTCACAGCTGACCATTAATTAACTTCTTTCCTTTGTGATAAAAAGAAAGATTTTAACTGTTAACTTTTCTTTACGACTTGTGGTTAAAAATTTGTCACTTTTTACGCCTAACGGCTAAAGTTTTAGGCTATTTTACAGCTCATGTATCATGTGATTGACCAAAGAAGAAAAAAACCTTGTAATAAATCTTCTTTTACTGCGGAAACCACTTGTAAGAATTTAGAACTTTTTCAGCATACCACGACAAAGACAACCCAAAATTTCGATTTCGAATTGAATTGAATTGAACCCTCGTTCCAAAAACAACAGAAAAAATACAATGGAGAAACTTTTTGCTCCGTTTTATGATACCAAGGAAAATTCCTTGTCCATAGCGAGGATTCAACTTCGGACGTTTCGGACTGGCGGCTCTAACAAGTACGTTAAGAAAAAAAATCGCTGAAATCTCTAATCCCCTTATTTACATTCACCAAAATTCTCTATAACCGTATCTTTTCTTTCTCGGTGAAATTAATTTCGAGTTTTGCCAGAAACGCCCTTAACGATTGTTTTTTTGGTCTTCAATTGCGTTTTCTCGACTCGCTTGTAGAGAGCCCCCTTAACTATTATGTTCTGTAGCTCAAATCCGATGGTGAGGCTCGATTATAAGAGGGAGACTCAGATATGTTCTTTGTCTCAACCTTTAAAGCTTACTTAGCCAAAGGCCCATGAGCCACGAAATCCGAAGGTCTAAAGTTCAATTTCTTGTGAGGCACAAGGTTTTTTCCTTGTTCCGCCCTTTGACGCATATTTGTAGGGCTTCGCGTATCAAAACCGTAGGTGCGATGCGTTGGTCCTCGAGAGGATGAACTTCTTTCTCCCATGCTTGAGACAAATGGATAACAAACATCTTTCGAAGACCGAGTACAAATTTTGCCACTTTCTCTATCTGCCTGATATATTGCAAATTTAAAACTCTTATTATTCTTGGACCTGCTTGTGAGATTTATAATTATCATTTTGCGCATCAAACTTGTAAATAATCAATATTAAAGGTAATGTTTAGGTTTCCAAGAAGTTTCGGGGGGATAACACGTGTTTGTCTCCTACTGATCACGTGCTGTGAATCGCTCAGAGGGTAAAGTTCAAGGTCAAAGCGCACGATTATCTTTTGAAAACTGCTAAATGTGATGTTCAAATTTGCGGGAAAACGAGGTAGCCATACTTTTTCTATTAAAAGCATTTACTAGTGCTCTAACAGCTCTAACAGTTAAAGCAAATGGCTTTAAAAAAAGTTCGCTATCTATTTGTTCCACAAGAAGGGCCTTGCTCAAGTTAAATGGTTTTGGGCACTTGGGCTTGCTGCGATGCTAGGCAATATCAAAATAAAAATAGCGCCTGTTTAGTCACATGAAAGGAAAGGCGTTTATAACTTGTGTCGCGTGAAACCAAGGAAACCTTTTAGGCAAGCAAGAATGCAATTTGTTGTCGAACTTTCTACTGTGGCTCCAACCTCACTGAAGCGTTTCCAAATGTGTTCGTTTTCGTCACGAAAAAATAAAAGTAGATAAGATGCGAATTAATATCATCTGCACAGGGGTTTTCGTTTTTAGCTGTCCACATTACTGCCTTTTCATTTAAAAACGCAGACACTTTTATGGATTTCCGACTATCGACCAAACTACAGCGCCCCTGTCTTCATTCGCGTTTACCGAGCTTTTCAGTGCTAAATGTAATGTTAAAATTTGTTGGAAAACGAGTTAGCTGTACTTTTTCTATTAAAAGCATTTAGTAGTACTCTGACAGCTCTAACAGTTAGAGAAAATGGCATTAAAAAGTGCAGGTGATATTAATTCGCATCTTATCACCTTTTATTTTTTCGTGACGAAAACGAACACATTTGGAAACGCTTCAGTGAGGTCGGAGCCACAGTAGAAAGTTCGACTACAAATTGCATCCAAACGTATCAAAAAGTTTTTTCGAACAAAAACGTCTTAATTAGGTCGAGACTCACGTTTGGCGGCAAAAGAGAGATCATATTAGAAACGAGGGTTCAGCAGCAAGAATTTTTAGGTGAATTTGCAAATTTGAGATCCGCCCTCGGTTATGATAAAAACAATGATAATGAGGATTTCTATCATCGGCCCTATCCTATAACTCATGGCGCTTTTCAACATTTTGCGGGGGAATTTGGCCAGACTGCATTGAGCAGTTCATAAGTTTTTCGTAATTCCGAACCACGATTAGCTGATTTGAATTTGATCAAGTCACTATTTTTTGACAAAACACGAGACACGATTGCACTTTGAAATTGAAGTACTTTTAATAATTTTTTCATTCTTTACTTTTTTTATCACACGAACAGTGGCGCATACCCCGTGATGGTCTGGGACCGTGTAGTCGCTTGGACCTTTGGTACTTGCTTGTCACAATATTTAGTATTTGCACCATTTTAGGATTTGGTATTTTTCAAATATTAGTCAAGTCAAAGGAGCCGGAAACAACCGCAGTGTTTGCTGCTATTTATGCCCTTTGTGGAATAATGATCCTCCTAAGAATTCACTACTTCTACGTATGGTTCACTCGACGAAGCAAATTTTGGCGAAGGTGGAAAACTGAGAATCGAATCTGGACTGTGGCCTCTCCCGGAACAGTTTTAAAGTACAACGATGAAGGGACTATCGTATGAGATAGTTTTAGTTATTTTTTAAGGGTAATATGTGAACTACGAGCAGTCCCTTCTTTTCGGCAAAGTCTCTCGTGCTAGAGAAAAAGTCAGTGAGATAAATTGATTTTAGTGCCGCGGGGAGCTCTGGGAATGAGGCGCTAACCGCGGTGCGCTAACATCAATTTCTTTTCACGGACTTTTTTCGACTTGCGCGGTGGACGTCGCTGAAACGGAGGGACTTCTCTTAATCCAGATAGTGTGGTTTTCTGATGACATCTGCAAACTTTAAGGTTGCGATATTCATGGACACAAAGGAAATACAAACTAATCCTTACTCAATGTATTTTGGAACCTCATTCTTTAGACTCTGACCATGGCGAGGTGGCCAGTTTTTATGTAAGGTTCACAGATTTTCCGAGAAAATCATTCTTAATTCAAGTTTAAATTTAGATGATTCCAGAGATATTTGGATGTAATAAAGAAAATGTTGCTCGCTTAAATTACAAAAGAGGGAAAATGCGCAAAGCTACTAAGCGCAATAGTTTTCGCCTAGGGCGCTCACAATCATACGGTAGGAATGACTGGGCAGATCGACCAGTACAATTGCACCCTTATACGTTCCGCCTAAATTATGTTGGTTTAATTAATGCAAAGAGGATAAAGATCGTACCTGGCCTTTCGTGGTTTTGCTTCTTAAATACTGCTTGTTTGGTCTTGTAATTTGATTTCCTGAGAAAAACATCAGCAAGGCTGAATAGAAAGTTATCTGCTTATTTTTGCCAGAAAGGACAAAGTGCACTTTATACCCTTCTGTTTTTCGTCAATAGCGTAAGAGAAATTTCGATATTCGTAATCTGTTATTTTTTCCTCGAGAACCGTGCCGCAGACTCCATTTAGCATCCATCGTTGTAGCTAGCAATTATTCCATCTTGCCACGCTTACCAGAATTCCGTGCTATGTAAACTATGCGGAATGTTTTATCGTAGGTAGATAAAGAATTTTTTCGAAGAAATTTGAAAAACAGTAGGTTTTTATTGATAAAAAGCTTGAATTTGATAGAGATCCATGTAATGACATCATTTGATTAGAAATAATAAAAATTCTGTTCACTTTTTAAGTAATTAGTCACCAATTCTCCCGTGCAATGCAAAACGTCTCAGGGGTTTCATTGGGTACTTACTGGAGCAAGAGCAAGTTACTTAGTAGTAGTAGACTTACTGGAACAAGAGCAAGAACAAGAGTTACTTAGTAGTAGTAGTAGTAGTAGTAGTAGTTGTAGTAGTAGTAGTAGTTCTTTATTTAATGTGGCACCTCACTTAGCTACAAGCTACTTTCCAGGAAGCCCACAGCAAAATATTCAATAAAAAATTACAACCTACATCAAGAATTATGTACATTAAGTAAAATATTATTATTATTATTACAAAAAGGATATCGCAAATTTAAATATATGTTTGTATACATGTGTAGTAAAACAGAGATCAAAAAACTAAAAACTTAAAATTTTAGCTGACGGATATCGTGAAGAAACGTTCTTGTACCAGCCTTTGCGCGTATAGCATCTGGTAGCGCGTTCCAGCAAAATAACGAAATGAATGAAGACCATGCTTGGTACTGTTAACCTTAGGTAAGGAAAGCATGTTAGTGCCTCTTAAATTGTAATCAGTCCTCCTTGGTTTAACTAAGTCAGCAATAGGTCTGGGAGCCTTATATAGAAAGCAGTAATTGACCGTTAGCAACATGTCTTGAATCCTACGACTCTTCAATGTCGTATGCAACTCCGATATCAGTGATCGAGCAAGTCTTCATATGAAATACCCTTATCTTTATATACATATGTAAGCGCACGTTGATTCACCCTTTCCATTTTATTTGTATTCCTTTCCCCACAGGGGTGCCATATCTGGCTACAATAGTCAAAGTGAGGTAAAATAAATGCGCGATGGAGTGCTTCCTTGGTTTTAAGAGGCAGGATATTTTTGAGCCTATTTAAAGCATTAACCTGACCCGCCACCTTTCGACAGATTGATGCAACATGTGCATCAAATTTCAGCTTGTCATCCTATGTTGCACCAAATAATTTTATCTCACCGGAAATACGTATTGGCCTCCCTGAGCATTCTAACAGGAAATCACAACCTGTGTTTCCTAACACCAAACCCTGATATTTGTCTGGATTTGCTACCATCCCATTCTGTGGAAACCATTGTGTTGTACTGGCTAAGTCTCGGTTTATACCATCCTCCAGTGCTCGGGGATCATGGTGTGATAAATAGAGTTTAGTGTCGTCTGCATAACTAAAAAGTCTACAATTCTCAACCACGTATACGAGGTAATTCATAAAGATGTTAAATAATAGCGGTCCTAGTAATGACCCTCGTGGTACTCCGGTATGCGCACCCATCCACGTGGAGAAAGTATTCCCCAACTTAACCCGTTGATATCGGGAAGATAAATAACTCCGTAACTCCCAGTTATATACTTCCATTTACGCGTGCGTATTCTTTTCCTAAGTACAAAGAACTGCAAAATTTATCCCCTTCTCCTGAAAGTTCTCATTAGCACCCTCTCTCCCACTGGCAGCCTGCTCCCTCCCCCCCGGAGGTGGGAAATATCATGACCTCATATATGAGAACGATCCTTCGCAGTAAAGCACTATTTGAGCAATAGTGAAAATCAGACCTGAAAAAAATTTCAGGCCTGTACGGGACTCGAACCACTGACCTCTGCGATACTAGTGCAGCGCTCTACCAATTGAGCTAACAAGCCAACTGGGAGCAGGCCATCAAATTAATTCGATATAAACCCGTAGATGATAAATCAAACAACAACAAACATATGAAACATATGTGTGAACTGCGGTTATGAGACGTATATGAGAACGATCCTTCGCAGTAAAGCACTATTTGAGCAATAGTGAAAATCAGACCTGAAAAAAATTTCAGGCCTGATTTTCACTATTGCTCAAATAGTGCTTTACTGCGAAGGATCGTTCTCATATACGTCTCATAACCGCAGTTCACACATATGTTTCATATGTTTGTTGTTGTATCATGACCTCAGTAATCCCTCTTTACTTAGCCATAGCCTGCATCAGGCTGCGTAAGTATTTTCTTAGTATGGCCGCCATCTTTGATTTTAACGGAATCGGAAGGCTGGGAAGAGAAAGAAATTTGTACCAAGGGGGTGAACGACAGTGAAAAAATAAGGAGGAGCGGGCCTGGAGGAGTGATTATTACTCTTTTCGCTCCTTACCCCTAACGTCGACTCTATATCCAAATTAAACATGGCCGGTTGACTTTAACTCGTCCTAATAAAACGCCTGAATTACAGGCTACTTAGCCGGAGGGGAGCCCTCTCACCACTGTGCCCTCCCTGCTCTTTCGGTTTATTTTCGTACCGTCAATAGACCACTTAAAGGTTACCGGCGCCATTTTGCCGGGGGTACAAAGCTGCTGGGGCGAGCGCAAAATGCACAGTGAATGTACGAAAAAAAGTCGGGAGATTGATGCTCGATAATTAGAGGAAGGTTCACCGCCATTCTGCAATTTCTATATATTACAAAATAAAGATATCTAGCAAAGGATGTTGTCGATTAAATGTGAAGCCGTTCAGGCTCGCTGAGAAGTGAGAAATGTCATTTTTAGTTTTTCATACAAATGCTTTTAAATTTTCCCGCGAACGGCGGCTTGCTTGGTTTTATAGACAAATATATGGAAAATCAAAATCTTAATTTGCGGCTTTTTTCGTGAGACTCAAGAGCCATAATTGGGACAATTTTGGCTCTTGGTGAGACTTCATTTTTGATATTTGATCGGTAAACTGGTATCTTTAGTTTGTAATTCAAAGAAATTGCACAATGTCAACCTTCCTCAAATTATCGAGCATCATTCTCTCGACTTTTTCCATATACTCACTGTACATTTTGCGCTCGCCCCAGCAGTTTTGCGCCCCCGGCAACATGGCGCCAGTAACCTTGAAATGGTATATTGAATTGCAAGTGGATTATGAGCCAAGTGTCACTTGAAAACGAGCTGGTTTTAAGTTAATCAATTATCCTCTTAATGGTGTTACTCTTTCCCCCAAAAAATTACCCCTTGATTGTTCTCAACGCCCTCAGTATCGCTTATTCCGATAGATATATACAGAAAATTACGTATGCAAGAGAAGGAGGCATTTCTTTTATCGCATTCGCTTCTTAAACGCATTGTTTACGGCTTCTCATCTGTCAAAATGGCGACAGGTTGTCTCGTGCTTTCCATTTTAACACTTTGGGAGGAGCAATCCTGTTGTTTCAACAGGAAATAGAATTGCAGGCATTTTATTGTTACCAGATAATTTTTGCATTAATTAACGCCATAATACCGGGCAAGTCTGGGCTAGCCATTTTTCCCGCCAAATCTAGACAATGAAATTTAACGCGCTCCTGCTTGATTTCCGGCGCCATCTTTAAAATTCTTTAAAAATCTACGAAGCAGAAAACTCAACAATGCGTTTTCGAGCGCAGAAAACAATACTCTGCTGTCACGATAGGGTGCAATTCTTTTCATCATTAGCGTGAGGGCTGAAAAAGAGATCGTGATTGTTTTGAGAGATAATCCTTGAATTCGAGTGCAAAAATCTGGTTTATATCTCTCATATCCTATCAAAACACTGTTTCTATCCGTAAGAAATACAACAGTAATCAACCGGAAGTGATGAACCACGTGTAAAATTTCCCTAGATATAAAGAGTGCTTCTATTGGCCCTATTCTTGCACTATGATATGAACCTTTTACTGATTGGTTCGCTCCAGTTTCCCCGCCATATATTACATGCTGTGTTTGCATGTTTGAGCAACGCGCGTGGTTTGCTATTTAAGATGGTAGTGTTTTGGATTGGTGAAGCAATTTTGGAGTTTTGAAGTCTTATCCCTGAAAACAGGTTAGTGTAATCTGTTATTACTTTGAAGGTTAATCCATTTTCGTCGAAGGAATCGAAAAGTTCATCGACATTTCACTTTGAAGTTGCAAGAACGATTTGAGTCGCAGCTCAAACGATTTCGAACTCTAGATCGGTCGGAATTGAATTGACATGGGTGCGAAAATTTCCAGAAGATGGAGCTATGAGTGGCGATGGTTCTATTCAATACATCAGCTTAAAGATCCAGAGGCAGTAATTCACAACTAATCATCGCTAGTAGGAAACTTCTCGCACCCGAAAAGATAGGGGGTTAGTGTAAATGAATCCTTGCCAAGTGGAGCTATATTTGGTTCCTCTTCGATGTGGTTGACTGTATTCCTTAGTTTACATCGGAAGTTGTGGTCGTTTTTGGATCTCCAGCTTTATATTGTTTCTATTTCTGTGGTTTATTTTTAAGCCTGCTTGTGTTAATTCAATTGTTTATTGTCTAATGTGTGGAATTGGTCTATTGTCGTAAAAGAGGACAAATAGAATTGACAACACTAAACAACAAGATACGATCAAAGCATATCAGTGTTAGAGATCTATGATAGTATCAAGAGCTGCAGCAAGTACACCAGTACGATCAAAGCTTATCAGTGTAAGGGAACTGTAATATTATCAAGATCTCCAGCAACGACTCTTCCATCTTCAGTTCTAGTGCAGGGCTTTGAAAGGTTATTGGTTATAATTGTGGATTATAGCATTTCAGTTTCAATGTGAATTAAGAATCAAACTATTTTTAAATACAGTCGAACCTTGATTATCCAGACCTCGATTATTCGCATTTCTCGATTATCTGGAGTTTTTCCCAGGTTCCAATTTTGTCATAAACATTTATTAGTCATGATCAAGATCCATAGCCATATTCTTAAACTACAGTGTTGAAAAGTGAAGTGAAGGGGATGTTCTTCTTTGAGACAAAATGAATGACTTCAACATTTTAGGCCAATGTAAAAACATTTAAAATTAATTTTAATAGTTAGTACACATGTGTAGAGGTATTCACATTGGACAGTAAAGACATAGACTTCAAAACGATTTGTAAGTGTTTTGTTTCACCATTAAATGTTGCTCTCTTAATTAAATCAGTTTTTGTTCCTCATTAATATTCATATCAGGACTTAACACTAATTTTTCAACTTAATAGCAAAGTGGCTAGTGACATCTTAGATGTTTTTAGATGTTACGACAATTTCAGTCTGTTTACTAGCCAAACTGGCCAGTGGAAATTGAAAACCACTAGCCAAAACTGAATTTCTACTAGTCTGTGGCCAGTGGGCTACCCTTAGTGTTGAGCCCTGCATATTCTCGATTATCCTGACTATTTCGTCGAATCCCAACGAGTATGGATAATCACGGTTTAACTGTAGATGGTCAGTTATTTCATGGCTGGGGCTAATTTTGAAACTACTTTGCAACTGATATTTACCTTGGTTTCAGTATGATGAGTATGATAACACAAAAACTTGTCAAATGGACAACTAAATTTTTAATTTTTTTTTTTTTTTTTTTTCTCAATTTTTTGACATTTTGCCCATAATGCAGTATTATGGGCAGATTGCGGGCTGGTAGAATCCAGCCAGGGCAAGTATATTAATTTTTTCAACATACTTGCCTAGCTGATGACCTTGAAAAAGTACTCACATGGATGAATTACATCCTCAATCCATAAAACCAAGCTCGAACCTTGATTATCCAGACTTCGTTTATCCAGATTTCTCAATTATCTGGACTTTTTCTTCTGGTCCCAATTTTGTCATGAATATTTATGATCAATATCCATAGCCACATTCTCTTTAAAACTACAGCATTGAAAAGTGAAGTAAAGGCAAATGAATGTTTTTCTTGAAGACAAACTGACTTGCTTCAACATTTTTGAAGCCAAACATTTTTCATCAACATTAATTGTTAATACATGTGTAGAGGTATTCACACAGAACGGTGAAGATGCAGACCATATCCTTTTTCAAAGTGATTTGTAAATGTTTTGTTTCAAGAGTAAATGTTGCCTTCTTAATCAGTTTTTGCTCCTCATTAATGTTCATATTCTCGATTAGCCGACCATCAGTTATCCAGACTATTTCATCTCATCCCAATGAGTACGGGTAATCGAATTTCAGATCAACTGCTCAGCAGAAAGTGGCTGTTATAAATCAATTTTTTAGTCATTTACTGTGGTTTTTTGTAAATTACCACAAGATGACCTTTAATACTATTAATAGTTGGGTCTCTCTTGTATGCATCAAAAGTTAATTGCTGGTGAGAAAGAACATGGAAAATTCCATTGTTGCCAAATCGGAATTATATTTCAGTGAAGTACACATTTTTTATGTTGGTAGAGTTCAGCATACCTCAGCTAGCTGTATGCCTACTTAGTTCGACTTTTGAACTCCCAAGTTGTGCTGTGTAATTCTCTCTTAGCATCCAAAGGTTTCATTGTAACTCAGTATTGAGAATTTGGGTTGAATCATGGGAACAACCTCTGGCTAATGAGTAACGTTATCTTGTTATTCTGTTTGCTGTATAATCTTTTTAAAATTTGAAGAGAAGTTGCTTTTAAATCACACTTATTAATTAGTGAAAGTGTGAATGGTACTTGCAGTTATTTCTGTAGATGGGAACTCTAAGCTATTACAACTGTAATTGATCTTTCTGCGATTGTTCTCTAAGCTAACCCTGATTGTGGTCATTGTGTGATCAGCCATGTCGCAGCCATCTTCCCAGGGCTCCAACTACTCTCTAGAGCCTTTACTGTCACAGGAAACATTGGAACATGTGTTCACAAATGTCAATTACATGTTTCAGAATCAGACAGATTTGCAGAGGTATGGATGTTTGTGTATTTATTTCATTTTTGTTCTTGGGGTAGATTTTTTACTTCTCTGCGTAACTGGTGAGGGTCTAGTCAGGGATTTAGGTCTGGTTTTCGCTAGTGATACAGACACAAGCTAAAGTACAAACACAAGCTTAATAGCTCTTATTTCTTAGTGGAAATGGCCTTGAAGCAAGCATGAATACAAGTGAAAGCATAAGGATCAGCATTTTTCCTCTTTTTTTGTGCCTGTGCTTGCATCTAGGCAATTTCATGGTGAAATAGGATCTGTTATACTTGAGTGTAAATAGCTGTACCCTCACCACCAAGGAGAAATGGAAAGGAGGGAATGTCAAGAAAAACCTGACAGGAGTTGTGTTCAATGACGTCAGGTTTTTACAGACTTTCCCCCTTTCCATTTCTCCTGGGGTGGGGGTATGGCCACACGTATGGAAGAGAAAAAATTGATTCTTGAATGTCACAGCTTCTCTGTTTGACTATGTGGTGAAATTGTTATGAGAACCTAGACTCTGATCACTTGTAAGAAACGGTATGTTCGATTTGCAATTACATTTTGTAAGTATAACTGACAAATTTGGGTTTTTGTTTTCAGCATGCAAACTCAGATTAACATGGTACCCACAGTTATTAATGTGTCAGATGAGAATATACATGGTATGTTTCTGTAGCTGCAGAATCAGTCTTTATATTCTGTCAGAGGAATGCATGGATAATTAAAGTCCCATTGTGAATTCTGATGCAACTTCTACTTTTCCCTCTGTTTTACAAGGAAATACAAGAAAATTTGGAAGGAGATTTGAGTAGTCTATCAGGAGTCATTTCTGGCTTTTTCCATGCATTCCTTTAATTGTAAGAACTGTTATTATTAGTTTAAGAGTTACGATCAGTCAATTTAGTGAGCTGTATTTCAGTGTACAGCCTGCTTTGCCTTTGAGATGTGAATCCAAAAAAACAAAACTTGGTCCATAACTTATATTATTACACGACTCGGGCAGTCAGAGGGTCAATAACTAAAATCAACCGATCAAAATGCTCTATATCCGGTCAATATTCTGTAAGTATTGGACTGGGCACTGTCCTGAATAGTCTGGAATGATACCGCACTTGTATCCCTTTGAACTTCAGTTGTATAATAAATCTCTTATTAACCAAGCTTGCTTGGGACCGTCCTGGAAGAATATCGGCCCTCGGTCTTTTTTGTACGGACCTCGCTGCACTCAGTCTGTACTGTCAAGACCTCGGGCGGATATTCTCCCAGTATGGCCCTTGTGCTTGGTTAATAAGATACATGTACTTACAGACCTTGAACTCGGTAAATAAGAGGTATTTATAACTATAATAATTAAGATAATGAGGAATACCTTGCAAAGCAATGTTTAGGACTTCTGTCAGCATGGTGACCAAAAATTTTGTCACAATTTGTCTACTTCCACTGAAAAATATTGGAAAGCAGGGCGTAAAATTACGCCTAATACAGGCGCCAGTGCGACTAAATTTTTCACTTTGGCGACCAAATCCTGAGAATTAGTCGCCAAATTGGCAACTAGAATTTCTAATCACACCTTACCTAGAGATCTAGTGATTGTTGAAGATTTGTAAAGATGAATCTGCAGCAAAGTTCCTCGTTAAGCTCGTTTCCAAAATGCAGTACATGCATGATGTCGAACGTAAATCTACCGTCACTAGACGTCATCTTAGATTTAGGTAACCTATAACGTTATATACAATCCATTCTAGTGTCCTCTTTGTAGCTTTTGCGAATTTAGCAGGCTCATTTTTGATGTTTGTATGATTGTATCCCTATGATATGATAAATCTAGTACAGTGACAGGGTAAAAAAAGATTTTGTGTGTGTGTGTCATAATGGCCACCAACTTTTTGGAATTGGCTACCACTTTAAATTATTTAGGAGCCAAGTGGCTACCGAAAAAAAAAGGTATTTTACGGCCTGGAAAGACTGGACAGATGATTGTAGTGTATGTAAATATGGTGTAATGTTGTAGATAAGTGGAACCCTTTAAAAGGTTTATTCCTTGCTTGTGTGGAAATATTTTGTTGTCTTTTTGTCTGATTTTCAAAGCCAGCAGATATACTTATGATCAATTATTTTTCCCCTGCAATTCCAGAGAGTGTTGAGATGAATCTGGAAAGCGTTGCTGTGCTGAGACCTGAGGTATTACTTTTATCGAGGTTTCTGTCATGTGAAAACAGTCATTGATGCGTGAAATAAAACAAATTTCAATTCATTGCCAAAAGAAATGCACAATTCCAGTCATTCATTTGGCAAATTGTGAAGGAAGCCTGAAAAAATGTGTTAGCAGAAGAAGTACAGTAGTGTTACTCCCAGTCGCTTCTGATCATGCAAAGATCAGAAGAAGGATGGGGTCTGTGGGCCTCTATAATGTAGCTACAAACCTCTCTTAGCCTTGTAACTCTTGAGATCTTATTGTTAATTCTCCCCTCTCGCTGCTGCACATTTCCTTGTAAATTATTTATGAACATTTGGTGTTAGATCAGGGTGACAACTTCTACTTGACAAGTTTGAGTATTCTTGTTACCTGTTGGCTAGACAATGAATGGACATGGTAGGGAGAAAGTCCTAGCTAATCACTTTAGGAGTTAATGCTACGGATGCATATGAAAGTCTACTTTTCTTTGTTCAGCAGGGAGAGCTGCTTCAACTTTTACAAGAGCAGCAGTTTCAAAATCTACAACAACAACCAGGCTTCAAGCAGGAACCATTAGACAACACATCTCCTTTACCATCCACCTTAGCTACACCACCACCCGAACAGCCGAGTCCACAGCCGCTGATAGTGTGCAACACTGACTTCCCTGGTCTGTACGGATTCGGTTTGGGGTTTGAAGTGGAGAGGAGTCCTCCCACGAAATCAGCTCAGTGGACATACTCTCCTACTCTAGAAAAACTGTTCGTCAAGATGAGGTGTATTGTACCAATTAGAGTAAAGCTAAGAGGTTAGTGCAGTGTCAGTGTTCTATTTATCACGAAGCTAGCCTCTTTTCTTGTTCAGTTGTCAGGGGTTTCATTAAGGGCTGGGTACTGGGCAAATTGTGAGGATGGTTTTGCCTACCTGGTGTGATGATCTGGAGGAAAGTTTATCTTGTAAAGAAGTGCAAGGCAAAAAAGTTTGGCCTGCCTGTGAAAACCAGTCGCCCTCCTGCTGAAAATGTTAATGAAACCCCTGAGTTGTGTGAAGTTAATTATTTGTAGCACCCCATAGGGTCCCCTGGTGGGGGTGCAGTTTTGTTGTCACCGAGAAAACAAGGCCATGATCTACAATCTTCCCCTTCCCCATTTGTCAATGCTAATGGGGGGAAAACTGGACTGCCTGAAAGAAAAAAAATGAAACTATGAGCTTGGAGCAGGGTGTTTTAACAAAATTTAAAGAAGGTTGTAGTTATTAAGCATGAGTCAAGATCTCTTGAACAAGAGTTCAGTTTGATGAACGTTACTGCGGCTATTCATATTCGTAGTAACAACATCCCTGGCATTTAGTTTGCATTATGCATCATGCATTGCTGTGGGTAAGATATCTGACTAGCATCAACTTTCAAGTGCTACATGGAACCAAAGGGGTCAAAAAGCAAGAGTTACCTTTTTGTTAGTTTGACAAAAATAAAAAAACAGGTTAAAAATAGTTATAGGAAAGAGTTATTTTTATTGCTGACAGATGTCTGGCCAATCTTAAACATCTTTCTTAACTGTTTGGACCTTACAATTTGGATAACATCAGACCAAGATTCCTTTAGTGTTAATTTTCTTTTTGTCCCTTTCCATCCTGAAAGGCAGTGACACTACATTCATGGCTGCACCATTGTCAAACTCATTGGTTTTTTGATGAAGTAGATACAATTTCAAACTTAATGACTTCTCTATGACTTGAGCTTTTCACAATGGTGACCTCTTACAGAACAAATTTCTGTGTGAATTGATATGCTTCCTTTTTCTTTAATTGTCAGTGTCTTAATTTGTCTTCTTTTTGTTTTAGTTTTCCCTCCAGCCCATGCAGGTTTTTACATCAGGGTAGTGGTGATTTACAGGCAACCGGATCACTATCGGGAAATTGTCGAGCGATGTCCTAACCACAGGACTAAACACAAAGATGGTGAGTTTCTTGAGTGACTGTTTTGCCATATTGGGCACTAAATATTCTACAGGGGCCATTTCTCAAAAGTGTCAGTAACTTAACAGGCCCAAAGTCATGTTATAAAATTAAAATCTAAAGGATAGGAAAGCAGGTTCTGGCACCTAAACCAATTCTTTTTGTTTCTCTAGCTGATAGTTTTATTGTGTTATTTTCAAAACATTTGAAATTCCTTCTTGAATGAAAACAGAACAGCTTTACAGGTCCGTTAAGTTACCAGGACATTCCAGAAATTAATGGGCTCCAGGAGTCCAAGCTTTACATTAAAATTTTTTTTTTAGATTTTGCATTTCACTACCCTAAATGATACTAAAAGTGGTCACAAAAAATAATATTATTACCAGAGAAAAAAATTGGATAAAAATGACGTAATAGGGGAAGGGACATTTTTTTTTTTTTTTTTTAATGTTGTGTGTTATTGCAATCTTCAGTTCACTTTAACTATATAAACACAATTGATAAAACCTTTCAACCTGCTGCATGACTGAGAATAACTTGCTACACGATTGTGCAACTTTCCTTGCAAATTCAAATGTTTTTTACCTGCCATGGTGACCAAAAATTAATGGTCACAGCTTTGAACATTAGTCTTTGTCTTGTGAACAATAATCTCTTATAGTAATAAATTATTTTGCATATGCTGATGTTGAGTAAAATTCTTTCTTCTTCTTTTTCTTTTCTTTCTTTTTTTTTTTTTTTTTTTTTTTTTTCAGGCCATCCAGCTCCAGAGCATTTGCTGAGATGTGAGAATCCCAACACAATTTATGTCACATGCCCTGAGACTGGTCGACATAGTTTAAAGATACCTTTGGAAACACCTCAAGGTAATTTAACAACAAAATGTAGAATTGCATAAATCTCAGATTCTAATTGGTTAACAAAGCAAGGTATGTGAATTAAGTTTGGAATTGCAAATTGAAAACAGGGCTAAGGGATATTGTTTTGCATCTCTTGTTTCATGCTCAGGATGAAAAATAAAACAATATTATTGCCATTTTCTTGTATTCCTAAAGTATTTTTATTCCATTTTGCAATTCAAGGAAAATTTATTACTTGACACATGAATTCCATGTTCAATTGTCCTTGTTCATCACTTTGTGATTGTGCTATATCAGCTTTCAAGTAAAATTTGAATAACAGGGAATTCCCTGGTCAGGAAATGAAATTTCTTATAGTATTGTTTGCGTCACAGCTGAAGTTGTGGCCTTCAGAAGATGTTAAGTCAACTCCATTGCTTAAACACTTCACAAGATCTGTCTGAATCAAAATTGTCTTAAATCATACTCTCAATTAACCTTTTGACCTCCAAGAGTGATCAAACATCTAATTTCTCCCATCAGGATCACTCCTGAATTAAACGTCGAGGTCGTAAGAATTGAGGAAATGATCACTAACCAAAGAAGTTCTTGATTGTTAGACAAATTCTCCTTGTGAGCACATTAGGAAATGTACTGAGTACAGTTTGGAGAATATGCATGTATATTCATGTTATGGTGAACAAGTGGACTTCACAGCATGATTACATGATTCCACTAAGTACCACAATGATTGAAGGTTTCAAGTTTTTGCTCTTTTAAGCCCAATCAAATTACAGCACATTTTAGGAAATAAAATTTATGATCATAATCATGATAATTTTCATGAGCAGTTCCTCTATTTTTGACTCTCATTCTTATCCTGAACTCTTTCAATGGACACTTTGCAGCTGGAAGTGACTTTGTTACCAACATGTTCCAGTTTATGTGCTTCAGTTCATGTCCCGGGGGTTTGAACCGACGCCCCATCCTTGTGATTTTCACTTTAGAGCAAAAGTAAGTGTTGCATCTTCATTGTCATCCAGACATTCAATGTTTTTAGAAACTTTCGTGAAACTGGGAAAATTCAGCACACAATGCTGTGGCTGGTTTGTTTGTCATTTGGCAAGAAGAAGAACTTTGAGTGAGTGTACTCGCAACAAAATTAGTCACTAATTTGGCAACCAGTGTCCCTACTTTTAGCAATTTTTTTTTCCTGCTCAGTGCTTTTCGTCCTAAGTAACTAAAATTAAGCCTTATACTCATCAAGATCTATTGTGAGTTCTCCTTTCTAGCTACATATACTTAATTTGCCCCCTTGTAAATTAGTTACTAAAATTTGGTTTACATTACATCATGATAATAAGTTCAGCCCAATAAGTTTGAGTATTCTTGTTATAGTTACCTGTTTGCTGTATTATGTATCGGTGTTTAAGGAGAAGTTACATGTTAATCACTTTCTGGAGCATAAGGGTAAAAATACTATATAAAATGAATGTTTGCCTCAAATTTGTTTATTCTTTCAAGGCTGTGCTCTAAGAAAAATTGAAGGGATCCAGTGCTCTGAAACTGTGAAATCCAGGGTGCCTAGCATATGCTTCTTATGAAAAAAATTAAGATTCCTGAGTCATCCATGAGCAAAATTAAGGTGCCAGGGGCCACCAGCACTGCTAGACTACAGCCCTGTCTTTATTTGTTTATTTATTTATTATTATGATGATGGTACCTTGGCATCTTTCTCATTGTTTGTCCAGATATTTAGCCTTAAGTTGTTGCATGAATATTGCACAAAATGGAAAGTTTTAAGCTTTTTTCCTGGCCAGGAAATTTTTATTTCTGGCAGCTGTACTATGAGTGAAGGTTGCAAAATGGCAACTTTTGTATGAGTGGCTTAACATAAGTGCTGTTAGTTTTGTTCTTACATGTATGTGCATATATTCAAAAGTTTGCCCTTATCATTTACAGTAATATTGTCGTTGGAAGGAAAGCTCAAAATATACGCATATGTGCATGTCCCGGAAGAGACAGGACCAATGAAGAGATTGCTGATGCAAAAAAGCAATCAAGGAATGCAGCTGTGTCTGCGATAGACCCCCAGCCTCAACCAGTAAGCACTTCTAGCCCAAATGTGACTCCACCCCCAACACCTCAGGCTTCCCCAGCACCTCAGACTTCTCCGCAAGAACCTTCAACTTCCACTGCTGCAGATGACGCCAGTCAAAATGTTCAAGTACCTAAACTAACTAAAAAGAGATGTAAGTTTGGAGTTCCATGTACAATTCCAAAAGGTAAATTTTAGTGATACGACGAGTTGATGCGGATAAACAATTTAGAGGAAGGGACGCAAGTCCATAATGTGGGTTGCACCCCCCCCCCCCCCCCATGCCAGGTCTCGGTTTTCAAATGTGATCTTAAACACAAGTTGGAACTTTTCTTTGATCTTTGTTTCCATAACCACTCCTGCAACAAAACACTTTAATTGATGATTATAAACACATTTTTTTTTTATTATTCCTAATGATAAAGGTTACGAATGCTACATAACTCTGTCCATATTGAATTACTTTCATTAGACATGCCTTTCCTTCGATTTTAGCTCATGCTTCCATGTCTACTGGATTTGAGGTACGATCTCTGTCTATTGACAGAAACGCGATGAAACGGCTCAGGAGAGAGGAAGATGAGGAGATCTTTACCATCCAGGTTGGTAAAATTTTGGGGGCCGGACATCAATCGGGACACTGTCCTGTCTCCTGTCTCCTGCTCCTGTTGGTATCTAATATTATTATTTTTGTGATTTTATTTATAAAAATTATTAAATAGGTAAGTATGTATGTAGGCATCAAATCTGTGATTTTATTTATAAAAATTATTAAATATGTAAGTATGTATGTATGTATGCTAAACTAATTTAAACAAGCAAGGTTGAGAATTAATTTCTGCTTCAGTTCTCTGATTTTGTCTAAATGACAGTGAAGCAGAAATATTGCAGACTATAAGAGCAGAGCACAACAGTGGACAAGAAGTTGCTATTACATGCTGATCTGTGAACAAAAGTTGCTGCAACATATTTCATTGCTGCTGTAGCATAAAAAAATTATTCATATCATTTTATTTTCATTCTTGCAACAACAGTTTCCTGTTGTGGCAGTAAGTTGCACAATTTCAGTGTGGTTTGAATTTATGCAACTTACTGCAACAACAGGAAACTGTTGCAAGAATGAATGGTGGTTGTAAACTAACATGTATTGTTTTCTGGTTTTAAATCCGATTTGCTGGTTAAAACTCTGCCTGTTCTAGAAGTGCCATTAGTGCATGTATTCTTTTCAAATTGTCTTTTAAAAATATCAACACAGCTGCACTCTGCCTTTTGCTCATCTAGGTAAGGGGCCATGAAAAGTATGAACTGCTGCTGAAAATGAAAGAAGGTTTGGATATGATGGACATGGTACCACAGGCGCAGATAGATAACTATAGAGCAAGGTGAGTCATGCAAACAACAATAATATAAATAGTAAAAAAAAAATTTTTTCTCAGTACAAAACAGCATTAAGTCAAGCAAAATTGAAATACTTCAACTGGGGGACAATTAAATACTAACAGTATTTTTTGTAAAGCCATTTACAATGCACTTTTTCTGCACATGCATGACTCGCAATGGATAGACGAAACAGAGATGCATGTAGATGAGTCCTCATTCACACCAATTATGATTGCTTGGCAGGTGTGACATAAATTGGATACCAGGCTTTGCAAGAATAGGTTATTTGACTTGCATGTAGATTTCAGTCTAGATGTGAATTGTGTTGTAAATATATTTTATTTATTTATTTATTTTATTTCCTCTATTCATAAGTATTACAAGGTTGCTTCCATATAGTAAAAGAAATTAAGCATTAATGATGCAAAATAGAAAGTGCGGTATGTTTGTTGGCAAAAGCAAGGATGGAGAAGGGCATGTTATTGTTGAAATGTTTAAAAGCCCTTAAATAATGATTTACATAAACTTTAAGCTCATTTATTTTCACAAAAAAGGAAAAAATAACAAACAAGAAAAAAAAACACACATGCAGACACATCACACACATACACTATGACTGTGATCAAGTCAGGTAATTAAGTACTGAGCAAAATAATATTTTAGTTAAAAAAAATTACAGATAAGCTTCACATGTACAGATTTTCAATTTAAATGTTTTATAGCCATTGCATATATTTTAAAGTATTTTGTTTGGAATTTACAGCTGTCCCCCTTGTGGAAGACTGAAAACCTCAAGAATGTTACAGAATTCACGGAATCTGCCTGACTCACAGAATCCTCAAAATTCAAGTTCAGATTCGCAAAACTCCATGGAGTCACAACCAGTAAGTTTTTTCTATCAGATCTTCTTTAGTTTGTTTGTATTTTTTGTAATTAAATTATTATGTGCTAGTACAGTCAGATAACATTCACTGGTCAGTCTTGCATAGCCAGTCAGTCACAGACTAAAGGACACTGAGGTTAAATGAAATTTTGGCTGATGGCCTGTTGGGCAGCTCCAGTTCAAAACTACAATTTCTAGTTTTTGCTTGAAGAGTTTCGATGCTTATTAAATTACAGTAACTATTTGCTTATTTTTACAATCAAAATAGAACTGTTTGCAAGAGTTTTTTACATAAAATAGGAAGACTTGTATCATCTGCATCTTTGAAGCACATGAAGTGACTTGTCTTGGTATTTTGTGAATGAAATGTGAAGAAGAAGTCAATGCCAAAAGCACCAGGGAAAAGAATTTAAGCTGTATATGTCACAAAAACTTTTGTGCATGATAATTTGTGTTTTTTAGGATTGACTAAAACTATCAGTCAATTTGTCATTCAACCAACCAGTCACTGACTGACTGAATGGTTGACTGAGTAACTGATGGAGAGACTGATCATTTATCCAACTTCTCCTTACAATATCACCCCAAATCACACATTGAGGTTTTGAGAATGCAGGAAATGATCATCAATTACAGAAGCTCTTGATTGTAAAACAAATTCTCCATGTCAGCACCTTAGGAAATGTATAGAGAACATTATGGAGAATATGCATACTGATGTTAGGGTGTAAAGAATTAATCACACACTCAATTAAAAACTGACCTGACTAACAAGCTAAAGCACTTGCATCTTTGAAGCTCGTAATTATGGTGGCTTGTGTTAGCATTTTTGAATGAACTGTTTGTCAATTTGTCATTCAATTAAACAATTACTGACTAACTGAATGGTTGAATGACTGCTGACTGCCTGACTGATTGACTGGTCAATCAACAGCCGGACAGCTACTGAGTTACATCATGCAAACTACTCACACACTTACTTACTGACATAACAAAAAAGTGAAAGCACTTGCATCTTTGAAGCCTATGCAGTAGCTTGTCTCAGCAATTTTAATTCATGAGTGTCGAGAGGAAACAATGTAATAAACACCACTCGGGCAAAAGAATGAAAGTTAAGTTCATGTCCCCAAAATCATTTGTGCTAGATGTGATTGTGGGATTGACTAAAACTGTCTGTCAATTTTTCAATCAACCAATCAGTTACTAACTAGCTGAATGGTTGACTGAGTAACTCACAGACAGCCTGATATAGTGATCAATCAACAGACAGACTGCTGATGAGTTACAGATTAATTAAAACAGTTTCAAAGACATTACCACCTTGTCTTTTAGCATGTACACACAGAAGTCCATTAGACATGCTACTGTGAAACTACCATGAAGCTACTGTTCCTTAGAAGGGTTTATAAAAGTCATCAGTCAGTCTGTCTTTTAACCAATCAGTCACTGACTAACCAATTGCTCGAAAGAAAAACTGAATGAACTGTTGAATGATGCTTATTGACCAACAACTGACTGGAAGACTCAAACAGAGTTCTTTCCATCCAGTGAAAACAGTTATGCAACTCACCACCTTGTTTATAAATGAGAATTACTCTTTTTGAAATATCAGTTTAAGAAAAACATCCCTATAACAGTGTCATTGTGACATGTGACTGTGCTTTTGTTTAAACCTCCAACTCCTAAGATATGATGGTCAATTCTCCCCTCTGGCTGCTACACATTAAAATGTTCATTTAGTTATGAGAATTTGGTGGTAGATCCAGATAACTTATACCTGATAAAGTTTGAGTATTCTCATTACCTGTTTGCTGGATGAAGTATGGATATCAAGGGGAGAAGTTACATGTTCATCATTTCTGGGAATTAAAAGGTTAAATCAAATCCAGTTTTTAACTGCATTTTCACAACTTGTCAATGTTGGAGTTCACATTGGTGGGGCTGATAATTATATTTATTTTGTGAAATAAATTCAATGTCATGATGGCATTAAACATATTTCACAGGATGACATTGAAGGTACGCCACCTGTCACGCAGCTGTCACGATCAGATTCGGGGTCTTCTTATCAATCTCCTTCCTCATCGCAGAAGAGTTCCGGAGGAGGGACGGGTTTCAATGCTGTGAGGTTTACCCTCAGACGAACAGTGTCTCTGGACAAGAAAGGCTTTCAGCCATGAATTCATACACAGTTGGATCCAACTATGAGGGATAAATGAACTACTGTTCTTAGGGATGGCTGAAAATTGAAATCTGTTAACATTTAACTACACAGGAGATATATACCAGCATATAGATGGCATTGTTTATTTTGCAGTCTTTGAAATAAACTAGATTTGTCAGTCAGGAATAATTTTTAGCTTGCAAAAATTGATGTAAAAAAAATAATAGAAAATTGCATGATCAGGTGATGACAAAGGCTGTACCTCTAGTTGTAAGTAACATTTCTGAATGTAGAAAAACATTCAAACTGTCATATTCATGTGGAAAACTTTGAGTTTACATGCAATGTGACTTGAAGTTTATAGTGTGATCTTTGTAAACCACATACCCTCTTGTTTTGAGAATATTTTTCTCCCCAGTTGTTAACTGTGAAAATCATTTTGATTAGAGGTTTGTAAGTGATACCTATCATGTACATTTTGGGCATCTTATTGGGTGCAGCTGCATTTGTAATAGAGGTTTTGCACAGCAGCCATGTTGGATGGCAGGAACAATAGATTATTTTACCCATGGGGAAAAAAAATCTTTCTTATGCAAAATATTTTCATTGTTCCTGCCATCCAACATGGCTGCTGTGCAAAACCTCTATACATGGGTTTGTTGTTGTAAATACTAAATGATATATATCGCATTTATTAACCCTAGTGGGGTAGGAGGGGTAAATTTCTATCCCTAGTGGGGTTGGTTTGGTCATCTTGCTTTGTTGTTGCAGTTTATGATAGACCTTTATATCATGTTAGATACAAGTCTCCTTTCACACTCTGCAGCCTCGTCTGTGACTTTTTTTAATTAAAGGTGATGATATAACCAAAATGGAGTAAAGTAAAAGAAATGCAGATGTGTATTTTTGAAATTATTTTTATATGCTTATTGAGCAGTCAGCTGCATGTAAGCATTGTCTTCTGTTTGTGAGGTGGCTTCTTCATGGAGGAGTCTTAAGATTTGATTTCTATCAGAAGGCAATAGATAGGCTTGACTTTGTTTCTTCCAGAGAATAATTAACAACCTTTCATCAAAGTGGAGGTGGTTAGTGGTGGATATTTACCGAGCCGCTTCGCGGCTCGGTAAATATCCACTGCTAACCACCGACACTGAGGTGAATAGTTGTTTTAGTAAATACTAAAACAGTGAGATAATACACACCACCGTCGTTAATTTGAGTGATTTCTTTGCTTGTCACGGATGCAAACCGGGACGCCATTTTTTTGCCGAGTTGCTTGGAGGTAAATAGCAAAGGATATTCGGATTTGACAAGCCAATGAGAGTGCACCTTCAATGCTATCCACTGTTTTAGTATATACTAACAGTAATTATAAAATTAATGATAAATGATTTATGAATAAGACGTAACAAATTGTGGAGCAAAAGTAGTAGATAACGTTTATTACTAGTGTGGCTGAAATTTCTCTTGGTTTATTCCAACTGCACAAGTACACGAAGTGTGCCTCGAGATTGTGTTTTTCCATGAGAAGTTGGAAAGGTCATCGTTGTTTTTTCATATTTTTATTTTTTTGTTTAAACCTGTTTCAGGTCAAAAGTGTATGATATTGTACAGTACAATGAGTTTGTTATGGTTTTTTGTTAACAGTTAACGTGAAGTACAGTGCAAGGTTGCTGCTTTCTGAATGGGAAGTTGTTATGTTTTGAAGTTTGTGTCACTTGTTGAGCCATGTTTATTTAATTAGATTAGTGTATACAGCTAAGAAATGCTTGAGACACAAGCTTGGCATAGAACTGTTTTCCATTTTTCTTTTCTTGTCTTTCTTTCTTTTTTTTTTTTTTTTTTTTTAATATACTGTGTATGGTTAGGAAGTATTGGTTTCATTCCAGAGTTGTCCTAACTGACATATTTCTGGAATGAAAGAGGATTAGATAGTGGGCCCATGCAATGATTGCAAAGTTGGGTTCATGTTATTGCTGATATTTTAGAGTTATCTTGACTTCAGAAACGTAATAGTCTAAATGTAGCAGTTATAGAAGCTACTATGTACTTAAAATAAAAATTTTTGTGTTTCTGAAAATGGCTTCACTCCAGTGGAAAGATTTTCTTTCCTTTGAACCAGTTTTTGTAATCCCCACCTCTCTTGTGTATGAATATTATTAGGGACCGTAATTAGAAAAGCGGTCAAAATTGTATTTATGAGTAGTTTTATTGAGTATTAGAAGCATATGTACACTTCTAAAAAAAATCAACAGCACAAAAATGTAACTGTTAGGTTTTAGTGTTTTGTTTATAAATAAGTAAAATGATGAAAAAAAGAACTGAAAAGGATTTGTTTTGTACATGTTAAATATGATTCTGCTCAAACCCCCCCCCCCCTCCCCTATCAACAAGTACTAGTTAAAAAAAAAATGAACGGAAATTTAAAGCTATCTCTCGTCCGTCACACTTGCAAATTTTAAGTTGATGAGATCGTAAATTTCTAGTTCTCAAGCAAGACAGTCATTTCCATTGTATCCACAAAACTTGCGGTCAGAGTTTTTTCCTTTCAATGAAGAAGAAAAAATACAGTAAAAAATAAAACAAAACAAAAAATAAAAAGATTGAAAAGATGGCAGGAAAGTTCTTAGCTGAGTTGCGGAAACTCGCATGCCACGGCAAACTACGAGGAAATAGGTGACAGCTTCACCAAGTGTGAATCGCCAATATAACTCGTTCGTCACGCCATTCTATGCATGAATGTGCAACGTAGTCATTTATTTTGATTTCAAGAGGCTGCAAACAAAAATCTTACGAAAATATTGCTATTGGAGTCAGCTATAAAGCATCAAGAGAATCGTAAACTAAACTTCCCGGATCCCCGCTTTCTCTTACCGCCCGATCTAACGTTAAAAATATTTCATTGCTTTGCCTAGTTACACAAACCTTCCTGTGTAGCCGAGCAGCGATACAAACAAAATCCCAGACACCCAAAGAACAATAGATTTATACGCCAATGAACGGGAAACTTCGGTGACCTCTAACTGCGAACAAAGCCGTGAAGTAATTGTTTATTTACCATGTTGCCAGGTAACTGACGTCACAAAGGCTTTCTACCGTGGAAGATTACGACAAAGCTCTCGCTCCAGTGACCCAGAGCAATTTTGGTGTTTCCATGAATGACTTTTAGCTGAAGTTTCCTATACTTCTTGCGTCGAGTAGATCATTGCTTACTTCAGATTACTACAAGTTTATCATTAGCTAAAGGATAAGTTCGATGACACAGTGAAATTATGAGTGCTTACTTCCGATAACCGTCGAAGCTTCCAAGATGACCATCCCGATTATGGCAGACGAGTTAGTGATTGTGTTATTTTTAATCTCTTTGGTATTTGGTGTGCAGCGTGAGAAAAAAAACCTCGACTTAACCATTCCTCTTGCTTTAAATCACAGATCGTCCCGAGATGACGGAGAAACTTATACCTCCGTACCGGTTGTGGTCCTAACTGTGCATGAAGCACACGAAGAAACCCATGAGCAGCGATCGCATTTTAGCTATGAAGCTGAAGATGCTTTGCCGGTAAGTGACGTCTATCAAAAGAAACTAACCTTTTTGTTCATTAAGTTTGAAGGAACTTTCCACTAAATTTTCAAGCCATTCAGACAACTTATTCGACGAGATTCATGCTTTAAAACGTTCAGTTCCTGAGAAACGTGGAAAAGATCTTGCCTGTTTGTATACAAACTCGCGGCAAAATGATGGCGTCCTATTGTAATTTCCCGCGTATATAAGAATCCTTAATACGTACTTAACGATATATCTCGAATTATCTTTTAAACTTTCGTACTGTTTTGATTTTTATCTGTAGAGATGTAGTATTGTGTGGCGAAATATCCGGCGACGGAGCTGACTACGGAACCTTCTTTGTTGTATTGTAAAACATATTAGAAATGCCCTTTCATTGAACAGCTGAAATGTTGTGTCTAGCGGCGTCGTGCCGATTTTATTATCAGTCTCCTACACACATGTCGTGCATTTCGCATATGATAGAAATTTAACTATCGGTTTATTTTTCACCAGCTTCCTTCATCTAAGTACAGATACAGTAAATGGCATGAACTGGAAGACATGGATGTAAAAGGAAACATGCTCAGGTCTCCGAGGGTTAGAAGAAGTACGTAATTTAAACTGTACTTTATCATTTAATCCAAATACCTCAATTTTCCTGGATTCTCGCAACATTTGGTTGGTCTGCTTTAGATCTGAGATAGCAGGTCTTCACATTATTTGTGAGGATGTAGTTTTGGAAAATTGTTCTCAATGGGTTGATTGTTCAGCTTTTGCAAAATTCAAGTCTTCATCTGAGCCAAGTGCCCAGCCCAGCGGAGATTATCTCGGTTTCCTTAGCGTGAAGGAACTATGGGATGCTAGTCCATTGCAAGGTTACTCCTCTGCATTTCCTCAAGCTATTCCTGAAAGTTTCCTGGTACCCATAGACACTCCTAGGTGGAGAAAGGCACCATCAAAATAACATGTTTTGTCCAAGAGCATAACTCATTGGCTCAGGCAGGTCCTAAAGTTTCACCTCTCGACCAAGGGTTCAGTACACTAACCATCATGCTGCGAGGCGTCTCCCACTCAGCATTTGAAAATTTCAATAAATTCCTGTAAGTCCATGAATCCAAGGTAACAAAAATATGAATTTATCTGAGGTCTAGGATGCTTCTTCACACTGAATTAGACAAAACATGTGAAATGAGATGACTCCCTATTTCTGTTTACATGTACATGTAATTTAATCACCCATCCCCCCACCTTCTTTAGTAAATGCTCTTTCCATTGTTTCCTTCACCTGAAAATGTATGCAAACTGTTGTGATTTTTATTTTTGCTTGTATCGATGCATGAATAAAGTCTGAAACCTTTTGATCTTCTCCAGCACCTCGAGAATTTAAAGTGGAGAATATTCGCAAAGTGGATGAGCAAGAAAGGGCAGAATTGGGAGACTCCGATGATGAAGAAGTCAGAGTTGCCCTACCCCTTAAAAAGAATAAACAGAAAAAAGTTCGGAATTACAAGAACAAGATGGAAAACTGGGAAAATGCGGAGGTAAGTTTGTTCCCTAATACATGTACACATTTTCTGATGTGAAATGTCTCAACCTGTAGTAGTATTTGGATAAAATTTCCGCAACATGCTTGTGACAGAGTTAAGTTTAGTTTTGTCAACTGAGCTGATCAATCTTGTTAATTGCCACTGGAAAAAGTTTTTAAAGCGGACATCTAGGGCATCATTCCTCTTTGACTGGCTTGAAACATCAACTTTAATAAACCCAAATTATCTTGTAACACTCCCCATTGATGCAGCACACAGATTCTTTAAAAACTTACCCTATTTATTCATTTTTGTTATAATGTTTTTTTTTTCTCTTTTTCAGTCAGTAAATTTATCATATCAAGATTTAGGACATCCATATCAGAAGAAAGAGTTTCTACGGGTGCTTAGAAGACTTTTAAGATGCGAAAATTTGCAGCTCATGGAAAATTCAATACAAGATTTGAGCAGTGTTTTCCTTCCAAGGTAGGTCAAGTTAGAAATATTTTGTTGGTCTTCATGATATACTGAACCTGAGTTATAGTATATTAATAGAAATTTCAGGTTGACCTTGTCTGAAGTTATCACAATATTTTTTCAGGTGTTCACATCTTTTCCTGCAGAGAAATTTCATAACTGATTTAAGGGTAAGTGTCAAGAATTTTTTTCCCCTGTTTGTATTTAAGATAATTTTATTCATCTTTTACCTTCAGTTTTGTGAGTGAAATGTCAAGGGAATGAACCCTTTGACTAGCATCTAATTTCTCCTCAAAATTACACCCCTTAATAAAACATCTAGGTCACAAGACTAAAAGAAATGATTGCCAACTTTATAAAGAAACTCTTGGCTGTTAAACAACTTCTTGTCAGCACCTCAGGAAATTAATAGAGAACAGTATTAAAAATACACATACATGTACATGATGTGCTTATGTTACCTGGTGTAAAAAGTTATGTTATGGGTGGAACTTGCAGATTCTTAAAAAAATTGTTTCTCTAAGTATCTATCTGACATTTTTATTCTTTATTCCTAGAAACTTCCCAGGGCTCCTATGCTTCTACACTTATCGCTGCAACAAAATAATGTGGAAAGTTTAAGAGGTCTAGAATTGCTGAGAAAAACCACAGTTCAGTCTTTAGTTCTTAAAGGGAATCCTGTGGAGTTAGACCCAAACTACAGACAGCAGTAAGTGATGAACTGTTTGATCTTTTTACAGTGCAATTTCTCTTTCTCTGTTGCTTGCGCAAACCTGACCATTCTGACTACAGTTGCAAGTGAGAAACTCCATCGTGTAGATTATTTTCCTTTTTATTAGCTGTGGTTTTAATGTCAGTTCCTTGTTTTAGTTTTGAGTTTTGACCTGAAAACTGGCGAGATATGCTTTTTCTCAACTATGTGCTGTCCAAGATTGTAACATCTATTTCCATTATGTGAAAGCCTCATTCTGTAACCAACCTTATTTTGGTGTACAGACTTTCTGTTGATCTTGTGATCAGCTGGTTCTCTCCTCTTAATAATTACCTCATTCTCTTGAGTAACTTTCCTCTGGTACCAGCATTGTTCTTAGCGTTTTGATGAAATTGAAAATTATCCACACAGTTAGAACAGAAAACAAGATGTAATTTAGGATCTGTTGTGATCTGTTATTATGAACTCAAGGTGTTTTGTGAAGACATCATGAATCAAGGAAGCTAATGGGAAATTTTTGTTTTTCTTTATTCAGGGTTTTTAGAATTTTACCCAATTTGCAGCTTCTGGATGGAATCCCAAGGTTAGACAGTGATGATGCAGATGTAGCAGTGGATTCAAAGACATGTATTGTGTCATAGCGAAAAAACACTCTGTGTGTTCTACACTCATGTTGTGGACTTCATGCCTGGACTAAGAAAGGATCTCCTGGACCATGTATGGGACTGCTCTAAAGGTCCCTCTGATCCAAGACTCACGCAGACGGAAAGTGATGAACGTTCTTCATTCTGATAATTTGGACCAGAAGACCTTCTTCACTTACAGAGGGAACAGCTTTCTATCCTACAACAAATTACTAAAATTATGGTTGAGCCAAGAATTGTCCAAATAAGACATTTTTATGTCACTCTACACCATAACTTTTAAGTCTACAGATTGCAGAATATTCTACATTCTAATAATTTGGACCAGAAGTTATACATGTAGTTTACTTGCTGAGGGTATATCTTTGCATCCTACTGTGGATGAATCAAATTATGGTGTAAACAAGAATTGACCAAATAAGAACACATCTATATGTCTGCACTAAATTTTAGCAGTTTTCCTGTATAGTACAATTATTCTGTAACTCATTGAGGGTATTTTAGATGCAAACAAATACGAATGTAGTTAAAAAAATTCTTATTGACAGTTTATGGAACGGTTTCTCAGTCGTTTTTGAATAGGTGATGTGTTAATTGATTTAGTGAATCAAATTTTTACAAATATGCATAACATTTGTGAATGTATGTAAATATATTTTTATGTATATTATAAGCTAACAAAGAAAATTTTGTAAAGTATTTATTTTTACTTTCCTCTAGAAATGGTGAATAAAATCTAGATGATACGAACAATGTTAGCTTAATTGATTTGCACAGCGTTATATCACAGCCAAAGGGGATTTGAAACCTTTTTTGCAGTAGGCAAAACTGCCTTAAACTTTCTGGGCTTTTAAAAAATAATGGCACTGTTGGATGACACAACAAAAAGCCGGCTACAATTAACAAAGAAGGAACAGAGATGGATGAGGTTGAGAGGATTAATAGACAAAGGGTCCAACGAGCTTACGAAATGATCATGTTTATTGTTTTCGTCACAAGCTTGAACTACTGTGAACTTGGTAAGGGCCTTGCTCATAACTGCGAAAATCCGAAGATCTTTCGTTCGAATCCTCTTGCGAGACAAATTTGTAAAATTTAATTTGTCTCTATCTTTATAAATGATAAGGCCCTTTCTAAGTTCACACGCGACAGGCGCCTTGCTGTCTGCCAGGAACAAAACATGTCCGAGTCGAAAGATTAAGGAAGCCGGAGAAAATTTAATGCCCGTTTACTGAGTCACGCGATCTCAACTGTCATACTTGATTGCAATATTATTTGCTTTGCCTATTGTCATCAGTAGGGATCAGAGTTGGTTCCTGATGGTGTTGCGGCCATCAGGGCCGAGAAATATAATTCACGAAGAATCATTTCCCCTCTCTCATCACATTTCCTCACTGTGTCCCGAAGGACTACAGGTAAGGATCACCCTAACTGATGATTACGTAGTCACGTGCTCGCAAGGTGTTTAAATGCTCAGTCGATCTAACGCTTGTGGGGCTCACAACTAGGAAACGTGTATTTTGCCAGTTATATTCGCGTTACCAGCACTGGGGAACATGATTAGTAGATGGGAATCGCGAGAATTTCTGAAAGACGTGATGTTATTGAACACACAGTGATGTTTTAAGATTTCTTACTTTACGCATGCGCATTTAAATCCTTTCTCTCTTGAGCTAAAGGATAAAATATTCTCTTTTTATATGATGAGAAAAATACCAAATTAAAGACTTCGAGGGCAAAAGTATATTTTAACAACAAAAATTCAGTTTTGAATCCATCTCAGTCATTTCGCCCTCCTGACGTATGCGATACGGTGCTCGGGACATTTTTTGCGCTACTACTGTTTTGCAAAACGAAGCGTTCCCCGTCTACTATGACCATGAAATGTCAGCGTCGTTACTCTTTGACCTAGCATCTCAGTAGGAAAACACCGTAAGAGCAGTAAGTGGTGTGGTCTTTGCTTCGTTTGTTTGGACAATTCACTTTTTTCTTTCACGCGCGACCATGCTAACACGCGTGTATCCCACCGCCCAGCGCGTAGCACTATCGTTTATCAGGCAAAAAAGTCCACCTTTATAAAAGCAATCACTGGGAAGTTTAGTGAAGGATTCAATTACGTAAACAACAGATAACAAGAAAAGTTATATAAAATGTTCTTTATTTTTTATTCAGTCTATGAATTGTGTGCATTAACGTGAAGGTCTCGGACTGTCGCTTTCCTTGCGGGAAGTATTGACCCGGAGTTCGCCGAGTTCAACCACACACTACAGGCCTGATTTTAAACCGATTTATTCCTTGGTTACCACTGAAGCATGCGGTGAAAACTACAACATTATAAAATTTACGCGTTACGCAACGAAAAAGCTGCGAATAATGAGAACTCTCCGTCAACGAACGAAATAAGCGGCAGAGGATAAACTAAAATTAAAAATAAGCGGCAGAGGACAAACTAAAATTAAGCTTACGTTATAACTCCTGCTGGCTGTGTGAAGGCAAAAAGGATTTCTCCAACTCCTAAATTTCTCCGTAGAAGCGACGAACGCGTGTATCTTAAAGTTTCCTGAGGTCGTTCCTTTTACAAAGGTCGTGAAAAGATCGGGTTACGGAGTTGGGAAAGATGGCGATGATTAACTTAATTACACAATAAAGTCACGTGCGTAACGCAAGTGTGTTGCGTTGTTCGTGACACGGACTTCATCCTTCAAACTTGCAAACATTAATCATCTGAACTACGTCCATGGTTGAATAAAGGCTACACTGGGGGATATAACTGCGTTTAAGCCACATCCTGTCGTTGGCCTCGCTTCAGCATCTTACGGGTCGTAAAATCTATTCCGTTTACCAATAAAAACTAAAGCAAGTTTAAAAGTAAAAAAGTTAAAGCGTAAAAAGAATCTCGAGTCGAGTTCCAAAGTCCAAAACTCAACGAATCCGACACGTCACACCAAAGTCATAAGATATATAATTATAAAAGATATATATATTGTGGGAGGAAAAAGACAAGTAAACTACAAGTTCATCCCTACAAGCCTGTTTCGTGGTTGCCCACTCATCAGGGGATTTCCCTGATTTCGCCCACTCATCAGGTGATTTCCCTCATCAGGGGATTTCCCTGATGATAATCCCCTGATGAGTGAGCGACCACGAAACAGGCTTGTAGGGATGAACTTGTAGTTCACTTGTCTTTTTCCTCCCACAATATATACTTCGCTCTACTTCTATGTATTGAGCACTTTTCTACGAAAATCAAGTCACACTTTAATTATAAAAGACATATAACCACGTGATTGGCGTAACGCGTAACGCAACTTTAAATATCTGTAACACGGTTGTCCATGTTAAAATCCGAATTGAAAGAGCACGGAAACGTGAGCCGAGCAATCGAGGAGGGAAGATTAGGGGAGAGTGTGTAGCCTTCGTCCACTCTTCCCAAGCCTCTTGTCTCTTTTTTCCCTCAATTTTGCCCCTTTTCACTGAAGTTATTACCGTGAGTATTTTATGGATGAAGTTCACGGTAACGGCAGAGGGCAACAACTGAACAATGGTTGATAAGTTTGCTTACTTGTGTCATTAACCTATCCGAAAACCCTATTGGAAAATGACAAGGGTTCTTTGTTCTCTTCTTATACACAACCTTGCAATTTAGGTTAAAAAGAGGCTCGACGCCGTATGCCTTAAATGCCATGTCAAACCTGCCTGTTATAGAGGTTTTGCACAGCAGCCATGTTGGATTTCAGGAACAATGAAAATATTTTGCACAAGAAAAAAAATTTTTTCCCATGGGTAAAATAATCTATTGTTCCTGCCATCCAACATGGCTGCTGTGCAAAACATCTAGTACAGACCGGAAGGTTGAAAAAAGTCAGCAGCTGTCTTTTACCGCGATGTTGCTTCCTGTGTGGGACTATTTTTGGAACACCTTGAGCTATTCCTGTGGTAATCATAAACACCCGCACGTACTAGGATACTTTAAACTTTCAGGATTCTCGGGGGAAAAGAAGAAAAACAATTAAAAATAGAGAACGCTTCCTTTGAGATATATTTGTTGGTAATAGATGTATAATATAATGGAACCAGAAGGAAAAATAATAAGTCAAGATGGCGCGCCTACTTTTGTTTTCAAAACTATTTTATCTTTGTTTTTCGACAAAAATTCTACGGATCACCTGTATACATGTATGATTATGTGACTGGCAAGAACACACGGCAATCATGAATTTCACATATACTAATCGTTTCGTTCCAACCTCCGACAACTTGAAAGATAGATTTGGATTGATTTTATTATCGCAGACATTCAAGAATATGGAAATTCTGATCAGCAATTGGAAAAATGTACACAAATTGATCATCACTGTTCTACCCACGCGACTAATCATTGGAGCCTAGGCAAATCATTAACGCAATTTTTGACTACTTTCGGGTAAAGAAGACCCCATTTTTATTCAGTTCGTAAATTGTAGATTGTCGAATCGATATCTACAATCCTCTCGTCAACACATGTAGTTAAAAATATAAAATTGCATCGAATGTGTAGGGTGTAAGACATTACAGGACAGCTTCATTTCCATATTTCTATTTTTTTTTTGTATTTTTTTTTATTTTGGTAGTTATTTTTGTTCTCTTCATTGTGAAGAGATAGAAGCTAAGCATAGTAGAAATACTCCTAGTCGCTTCATGCTACAGAAACCGGAGCTAAGCACCGGCCTAATAGGCCACTAGGCTCGTAAACAGACTTCACCTACCTTACCTATAGTATTTTTGCTGCAACTAAAATAATCTCCACTATGAGTCTAAATAATGGGCCAAACCTGCGACCAGGAATTTCTTCAAGGCAAAATGGTTGTTTCTTAAATTATTATAACCGCCACTTAGACATCATTCAAGTTTTAGGATCCATAATCTCTTGGATCATGAATAACTTATCTCAATAAAAAAAATGGCCCAAAGAAGCAAGTAACAAGTTCGCTCTAATGATCGCATTCCAGACCATCTTATTGGATTGTTTGTGTTCGTCATGGGCCATGTAGATAAAAACCGTAAATCATTAAAAATTCTTGAATTTACTCCTATGTGTAAAGGTGTGCTGGCCAATTTCCATAACTTGATTTAAAAGCCTCGTTCTCGTGACCGACCTCGTTCTCGTGAACCTCGACTCGAGCTCAGTTCTCCCGGTTCTCTCCTCTTGACAAGCCTCAGTCTCGTCGGAGCAGCCTGATTCTCGCGGGAATCTTCCTACTCGAACTAGCATCGTTCCCAGTGGGAGCGCCTCGTTGAGGTAAGAAGCCTCGTTGTCATCATTCCGTGTACCATAACGTCCTCAATTGAGGATACAGTTAATCCGCTACATGCTAGTATACTTAAAAAAACATGTAACACCCAGATGCGACTGAAATGGCTTCCTTATATTTATTCTGCCAAAGTGTGGCTTCTGTTTCTTCCTTAGCTAAAATTTCCGCCATGTTGGCACATCTTCTCCATAGCTTGGCTCGTCTCTCCTTTAGAAATGAACCCTCTTTCTCTAAGTGATCCGCCATTTGAAGCTGCTTTGCTTTGTTTCTGACTGCTTCTTCTATGTTACGCTGTCGGAGAACACAGATCATACTGATTAGCTTACCAAGATCGACAGATTAAAACTGAGTTCTCCCCTCCAGCCGCTATAAACTTCCTCCTAAATTAGTGAGTAGAATATAAGGTGTTGAACAAAGAGAGTAACCTCTGGTTGATGAGTTTGTCCCGCTAAATAAGACCATAATTTCATCTCACAAAGGCACGAATAACAAAAGGGGAATATTTAGTGGCTGACCCAAACGAAAAGTTCTCCCTATTGTTTGTAACATGATCAACTTTTAACTTTGCAGATTTTGTATCCATAGAGCTCGGAAACTGCGATTGGACCGACTTGGGAATGAAATATTTTTCTTCTAGAATAAACTTTTACCTCGATTATTTCCTTTTCTTCGTGAATTTGACTCGTCCTTCGTTTTGCATACTCCGCTCTTCTCTCAGCAAGCTTAGACGCCACCTCTCGTCCGAACTGTTTTATGTCGTTTCTTTGTCGTTCTGCTTCGTAGCCAGAAACGAAGATTGGCGAGGACCTTCCGGAATCACAGGGAGGGGGAAGCTTTTCTTTAGTCTAAATACCGGAGAAGACAAAAGGAAAAAAAAAGTTAATGGCTTGCTATTTGAACCGTTTTTACATCAAACACGAAGCTCTCAACTTGAAAAAGTCCCTGGATCTTCCCAAGGATAAAAGCCTTCTTATGCACGTGTTGTTCACGCCCGCGTTTGAAGCGTGTTTACTGTACCACGTCGCTTCAAAGCCATTTCAAGTAAATTTAGATCTTACGTCTCTTGATTATTTAACCAAACTTTTGGTTAGTAAAGTTTCCTTTCTTCCTGCCATACTTTTCCTTGAGCTTAACTTAATCGATCAAAACCAACCTCTGAAAGCTACCTAGCTTTTCTAGGCTAAAGTGCGTGCTTTACCTCAACTATGTTTGCAATCGGTGGGTAAAGCAATTCCGGTGACCGAGACCTCTCACGGTCATCAGTGATCGGGAAAAAAAAGCTATCGCTGGGGGAGCTGGGGCTATCTGCTGTCTGTATCTTAACTTCGATGCTGGACAAATCCTGTCGAGGAAAGAAACAAGGTAAGTCATTGTATAAAGGCTGATAGTTTCGAAAGAAACTGTTTGGGGCTGCGTCGGTGGGGGTAACGAAATAATTTGGACATATCAACAAAGTTGAAATGATAACAAAAGCTCATCTTTCAAACCGGCAGTCTAAATCCCACAGGGATCAACGAACGCTTTTCATTCCACTAATTTATTCTTGTTTTTCTCGTTGCCATGTTCCCACCAATAACGTAGCTCCATTTTCTGCCTTTAAAAGCACACACAACCCACAATTCCTCTATTCGCTCCGACGAAGGGCTAACGCTCGAAACGTCAGTTTTGTAATCGTTACGGTGGCCAATTTACCATTTCAACTTTGTTGATATATCCAAATTATTAAGTCATTGTATAGTAGAGTAAGGTCTTGTCGATCTTCACACGATCCATTCCAGGGACAAATTGATAGATAATCGATGGATTTTTGTTCCGGGAGTCCCTGTTTCTTTTGGTCACGTGATAATTTGACATTTTACGAGAACTGACTCCACTCACCTTAAGCGTGTATTGCCGACCCCAAACAACTCGGTCGTCATCGAGATTCGAGATTTTGTCATCCTCATATGTCGCTGAAAGAACGAATAAAAAGATGTCTCATAAGTGATTTTATTTTTGTGCAGGTCAACATAAAAAAACCGATTGTGGAATGTATCACCGATATTAATCTATGTCTTTTTGCTTAAAAGTACCGGGTCATTTTAACTGACGAGCTTGTTGATGCAGATGGTACTTAGGAATCAATTTAATCAACTGGTTCTTAGACTCTACTCCATCTTTAACTCCCCGTCAAATGCTTACCATAAACAGCGCAGAGAGCTGGGGCGAGAAGGGAAGATAGAGCCGGTTTCAGGGCTCTTTCTTGCCAATCTGATCTCTTGAAAATGTCCTCCAAAGTATCAAGTTCAAATTGGGCCCAGTCTTCAAACGACCAGCTTGGAAATCTTTCAATATATAAAATGTAGGAAAAATAAATTTTTAAAGACTTAAAAAAGTAATACAGAGAGCCAAAGCCAAAGATTGATGGATTTTCAAAGAAGGAAATGTCGTAAGAAACAGATTACACGCTGAAACAAAAACATAAGCGAATCGCCGTAAGCGCGGGAAAACGCGCGAGTGAACAAGTCACGATTAGTTTTAGATTTACGTCTGATTGGTCGGGAAGGCTAGGCACGTTTTTCTGGACCAATCACAGAGCTAAGTAAAAGCTACGAAATCCTAAATCTCTTTCCACTCTAAATTGTAAATTTCTTTAAGTGGCCGTTGGATGACTTTCCCTTTCTTCTGTTAAAATAAATAATATAATTACAGATATGATTGGATCAGTATTGCAATTTAATGTAATGCGACTAAGCAGCCTAGAATGGCGTAACAATTGAACATTCAGAAAATAAAAGAAATCTGTGGATGCTTACGAATTGTTAGAAAGGCTCATTCTTACGAGATTTCCCTTCCGCCGATGTTGATTAAGTACAAACTAATGGGTGTTCAGGGTACAGTTTCGTTATGTCATACACTGACGCAGGTTCGTAAAACACAGAGTTTCGCAATGTCAAGATGACGGAAAGATCTAGATCTGCACAATTTTCCATCTCAGGATTTTACTACGATATGAATGAAAATTCAAGTCTTATCAGCTCGCCTAAGATAAGCGACAAAATTGTTGTAATGTGGTCGAAATCAGATTTTCCATGCGCGTCTGTGCATAAGCCGAAAATAAAAATATTTGATCTGTTTCTGGGCTGTGAACGGAACGATAAAATCATTACTGGAACACAAAAAGAAATTTTGTACTGTTAATCTCTCGCAAATGAAAGAAATAACGCGCAGCTCTGAGCGTTCTGCCCTTAATTTACGTGAACATTGATGTTTTTTTTTTTCTCGTTAATCGATTACCTTTTTTCCCTGCGTTATTTGATCAGTTTGAAATATATCTTCAAGGCGTATACATTTGTTGAATTATCTCAAGAAAGTAAGGTTAGAACGATAAGTGAACGTGCACTTCAACACTAAGAATAAAACGAGACTCTTCTAGAAACGTCTCGAAATCAAAAATTAGTTTTTCCTCTGACATGTGCTTGCTAACGATCGCGAGGTCGGAAAGCTAATTTCGGCGCTAGCTTCAACGCAAATGTTTGTTATAAGTAAAACCTTCCGTAAAATTTGTAAGATGGTAGAAGCGATAGTGTTCTGGTTTTTAGTGTTTTCTTCGGGGGGAAAAATTCGAGCTTTAAGAGAAACATTAAACATACTTGCTGCTCGAACTTAGAATCAGATCATTTTACGATCACAGAATGGCACCTCGCTTCGTTAGTCTTAAGAGCAAATAAAAGGCGCTGAAACAGAGCCAAAACTTTCAGGTGAAATGGTTTGAATTGCGGGAAATTGTTGATAAATATCACAGAATATTGTAATGAAGCATAAACCTGTCATGTCATTTAAACAGTCCTGCGGAAAAAACCTTTCATCCTAATCGCTAAACACACCGTCGGCAACTACTCACGTTTTGTCTAAATATCAACCGTAAACTAAGGCATTATTGATTATATCGATAAAAAGCGTTAAATACAAGATCGGGTTGCCTTTAGCGAAAATACAATGACTAACATCACCTCGAATGACATCATAGTTGCGTCACAGTGGCAAATGAAAGCGACACCTTGTAAATCGATGCGTTTCTCATCAAAAAAAATTTTCTCGTAAAAGTGAATGACTTGCGATGTCACAAACACCGCGTAAGCTTTGTTTTTCATTTTGGTTGATATTATTGAGCACGTTTAAATGCCCTTTTTTAAACTTTTCCCGACGAATGACTTTAATTCCTTGTTAATTAAAATGCATTGCTGTCGATATTTTAGTCGTACAACGTTTTTTTTAACAACAAAGTTACTTCCTTGAAATGTAAATTACAAATGATTTTCTTCAAAAAGACGCGTAGGAACACAGACCGGTAGACTAGATATTTAGACGTTTTACTATTTTAAAAGTCCATTTTCATAAAAGTAGGTAATTTCATTTAAATCCACCTTGTTTTGCTACGTACACTTTTGTCCGGTTAGTAGATTAGAAGGACAATGTTTCTGTGTGCGTTTCAAAATTCTCAATAATGTTAAATTCTAGTCGATTAAATATTTTTGCAGGAAAAATAAAATGAGAAACACCAATTTGGTAAACAATTGAATGGAAACGTTCAACGAGATGAAGAAAAGAAATCTAATTTTCGCTGAAACGAGGTGGCAATCAACATTTTAATAAACGAGACTCGATCTTCGTATTTACGAATAACGATCTTTATTCTTAGATTTTTCGGGAGTTACAGCAAACTTTTGCTATTTACGAATACATCCAAGTGCCTTTCTTATTTTGACTCTTGTCTTTCAGTGTTCATTAATTAAAAGCGCGAGCGGGTTTTAATTTTCCTTGAAGCTCGCTACTTTAGACCTGAATGCTACTTTAGACTTGAATGTCAGTTTTCAATCTAAGCTCTCAAATCTCTGCAAAATTTACAGAAAATATCATCGGAGTTTTTCTTTTTTTAAGGTAAACGAAACAATATAGCAATCGCATTGCGAGTACAATTAACTTATTCTAATGTAAATCAAATTCTGAACACAGGGATATTTTCTTTTTGCAAAGCTTCCGTTGGTTTCAATTTCTCTAGTGGCTCATCATGTTACTTAAGAAAACTATACGAATAACGAGCTATTTCGACATAAAAAAAAATCGGCTTACCCGAGCGAACTGAAGCGAAGAACCATCCTCTCTCTATTTCAACTTAAAGAGGGCAATGCTGTTTCTCCGTTTGCCAGAAGAGGAGCCCTTAATTGAACTGTATTTTTTAGGAGCTCAATTTAAACCTGTCCAATGAACAACATTATGAGGAATCCTTGACGTCAATCTAAGGCTAAATTTAGCGCGTAGGTTCATGGCTTTGTTCGTGACTTATTTTACATTCGTCAAACACCTTAGACGGAAATGGTCTGGTTCAACTAATATTTACATCTTTTTAATTCTGTATTTTTCTTCTGTTATAAATTGGAGCATGCGGTACCTCGTCAATAAATGTTCGTGCAGTTTGCATTTCTCTTTGCTAAACTTATAACTGGAAGAATAAAAAAGAAAAATATATAAAAAACAAAGTATAGACAAAACTTACCAAAATGTGGAACAAGTATGTTTGAATATTAACATTGTTTGTCTTAATTTTCCATTGTTTTTATACCGCTGGGGATTAACGTTTTTCTCCCCGGTTCACCTGACTATATAAGGTCACTAAAGAATGATGCATCTCTTTAAGGTAAAGATTGTGACGTTTTACTGATAGAATCAACATATTCCGTTTATCGGCACGTTTATCGAACGCGTTTTGTACAGTAAACATGCACATCTTAGGAAAGCCGCCTCGCGAAGTGTTTCCCACCATGAATGAAGTTGAAAGATGCATTTTAAAATTCGTGTCACGTGCAGAAACATGGCTGTGAGATTCCATTTAAACTTAAATGTTTTGAAACATCTCAAAGAGCTTTTGGTTTTTTTCCGCGCTTTTCTATGCTGTTACATCAAACAATACGCCATTTTTGCGCCTTTGATAAAAGAATCGATTTAGAATGACTCTTCCATCGACGAAATACGTTACTAAGAGAATTTCGGTGGGTAAACTGTTGATGTCTTCCCATTTCGGGTCCGGATTTTTTTTTACGTCGAGTTCATTTGTGTTTTTATCACAAAAATTAAAAAGAAACTAATGACATGTAATGAGATTCAAATTTTTAAGGAATCAATCATATTCAGTGATGAAGCTATGGTAGTATATTAATTTTACATGTACGTAACGTTTCATCAAGAATCTAACTTTTGAAGCTTAAATAGAAATTAAAACCATATCCACCCGTAAAACCGCAAAAATGTGATTCAATTCCTCATGCCTTTCACAAGGCAGCCAGTATAGAATTTACAACATTTTACTCCCAATACATCAGGCAAACGTGGTAGCTAGCAACATACATTTTAGGATTTGTAACCTAATCATCCGTTCCATTCTTGGGCAATTTTCACGAAGATCTCGATTGCTCTTTATTGAGAATTGAAAATATATTTTCCTTAGCATAGGTTAAACGATTGATTACAACAATATAAAGCTTTCTTAGATTAGATATTGGAACTGAAAAAGAAAAACATTTTAAACTTCCCTTGTTTTTGCAAAACATTTATGGTTTTTATGAATAATTTGTCTGTGAACTATCCCGTTGAGCGCACGAAACAGCCAAAATGAATACGTATATTGTGGATTTATTGAGATGCTTTTATAGACTTTTTTTAGCACTAAAGGCAGCTGTTATGAATAATTCCATGTCAAGGTTCTTTTGCCGAACATTTTTGGATCAAAAGGTCATAAATTGATCAGTCTTTTCTACATAAAGGTGAAAGAAAGCTTCCGAAGGAAGTCGATAAAAGAGGAAAAAATCTTTAAAACGAATGTTATGACGAAAATAGTAAATCACTTAATTTCCTTCATGTGCCAGTTTTCTGTTTTGAGTCCTTTATCCTAAAGCAGTAACTGTCTTTTTAACCGCAATATTTCCGCTGCAATTAACTAAGACATCATCGCTCATCTTTTCTAATTTTTTTTTTGGTTGTCTTGTGTTGTATTTGTTTCAGTTTATGATTTTGAGCTGAATACTTTGAGAGCCCAAACTTAATTTGAATTCCAAACTCCAAACTGCAGTGTCTTACAGATGTTAGCAAGTTTGTATTGAAAGTTAAGAACAAGTTTCTGTTGATTGACACTGAAAAAAAATTCAGGCTAATCAATAGTATATCGGTTTGATTAATTCAACGGTAATTTTTTTTTAAGATTGACCATTTTGCGAAGGAGAAAAACAAAAAGTAATGAAAAACCTTTTGGCCCCAGGTGATTGTCTTAGCCTGAACACGATACAAAATTCTGATTCCTGATTTTAATTAGTAGAGGGGTTAGAGAGTTTCTTACATTGCTAAATGACAAAGATTGCAAAATAAATTTTTTTCTCTTATGAAGGATCCCCTCTTGTCAATACTTTTGAATCACAATGACTTCAGCTTTACTGAATGACGTCTACCTTTGTAAGCGTATGAGAGGACGGAAGTATTTTTAAAATCTTGCCCACGGCTTAAATGTTTACCATTCTTCACTCGGCATTGATCAGTGGAAGAAGTTTTATTATCCGTCCGTAGAAGATTTTGGAAAAGACTCCACGGTCCCAGTTTGTTCTTATTTATTTTTTTTAATCTTATTTTATTTTTATAGCGCCTGGTCCATAGGAAGATGCTCCCAAGCGGAGAGAGTCAGCTGTAGAGAGTCCGGCTGGGATGACAAACTCCTCCTTTTTGTTTCGACTTGACTTCATGAACCCCGGGTATATGGGAAGGGAAAGAAAAGCCAAAGGAGAGCAAGACTACGTCCGAAACTTGATAGAAAATTAATGAAAAATAATATTTGATCACTTTACTTTTTAGATAAGACGGTCGGATAGCAATATAATTCTCAAAGAGGAGAATGCATGGATGTACAGAGCCAGAAATCAATTCCTTTTAGTCGATAGCTTCTCTCTCCAGTTATAGAAACGTATTAAAGTTTGGCAAATTTGGCAAATTCGCATTCCTGTGTTAAGGGACCAGTCGTTATCAATTGCCTGAGGGGGGGAGGGGGGGGATGGAGGACTTTGGGGGGAATCACATGGTTTTCAGAGGGAACGGAGGAGGTCAGTCGTTTCCCGAAAGGTATAAAAGGGAAACTATAGAAAATTGACTGCCAAGAAGATTAAATCCTACAGCTTCTCCCCACCCCACCAGGCGACAAGTACTGACCGCTCCCTTAGTGACAACTTATGAATTTGTAATTAGCCATGATTTGGGCGGGAAATTTCCAGCCAATCGGAGACACTGCAGCTACTCAGTAGGCGACGTTATTGTTCAGTCCTTTCTACAAAAATTCGAATAGTTCTTTGCTTACTCTAACAAAGATATTTAGAAAATATGAAGACATCTTTCAGGTTTAGGGACATTCAGAGGTATTCCTGGCTTTTTGAACGAGCTATGCAAGAGTGTTTTCTATGCAGGCAGTGTTAAATAAAAATTAACTGTTTGCCTGGGTCTAAAAGGTCTTTTCCAACAGATCAACCTGTAAGCGTGAAAACCTCAAACTTTACGTTCATGTTATTTTGGTTCTTTGACCGTCCTCTTTTATATCTTATGCAGCCAGTGTTATGTAAGTTAATGCAGTTGTTGGAAAGTTTTTGAAAAATAGAGAATATTTTGGAATTTCGGAAATGTTTTTGAAATTTTTCAGAAAGACGTTAAGGCGATCCTGCCTAAAAAATATGTAGGAAGACCAAGTTCTATTTTCCATTCGCCAATCATTTACCCCTCAAAAACAGATAAGGAAACGCGTGAATAAAAAGATAAATAAATTAATAAGTAAATAAATGAAGTGTAGAAAATAAAAATAAAAACAAAAATATGATGAAGATAAAACACGAATGATAAACAGCGAATGCAAGAAGGAAACCCTTTTAACAGTTTTGGCATAATTTGGTTTTCGACAACTGTAACTCTTCATTCCTGTGATCAGAAATATTTTTGAATAGGTCACAGATCGAGTCATGATCACAGATCGATAAACGTCGAGTCGCGGAGTCGCCTCGAACTAAACAACAAAACCCTTACGATGTAATTGTTTTGTTATTCGTCCTCACACAAATCACGAACGCATCTACCTGTATTGACGAGCTGATAATGAAAATTTTGGTGTTGAATGTAAAAGCAACCTTCAACCTTGTTACAGTATGGCAAGACACAACAATAAATTAGTTGGCAACTTCCGTTGAGAAATAGGCTTAAATAAAACTAATTGTGACGAAATGATTCGATTACTCATATGATTTGTAATCATGTTACTATTAATCACCACAAACACATGAATCTGGTTGGTATCGTTTTAAAAATTCTAGGTTAGTTGCAGTTTGCTTTTTACCTTAGTGACCGGAGAAACACTGTAACGTTTTGATGAATATAACAGAAAAATTACAATCTTGGCTGAGATTCATTTCGCCAGATATTTTCGTTGTTTTCAGCAGATGTTTCAAGGTGTGACCTATTACAATTTAAGGCAATACAATTCTTTTAAAAATGTTTACTGGCCAAGATGCGAGACTGGTTACGCGGGAAGAGTTCTTGTCCTCCAGCCTTTAGATGTAGAAATTTTAAAATTGATACAGTATTTCGAACTAAGTTCTATTCCAGTGAAAACCCTAACAAAAGAGAAAGAAAATTAGAGGCTAAGATAGCAACTAAATTTAATTTCTTACCCGATACATGGAAATAGCTGAGTTTGACCCGGACATAGAGCTCTTCTTGGACTGTAATCCATCTTTCTAAATGAGAACTGATAACAATGAAATCAGTTCGCCGAAGGCATAAGATTTATAATTTTTTTCTTATGATCATTCACCAACATCAAAGTATTCTGTCATCAAGCCACTTGGCCGGGGACAGCCTGAATGTCGTGTAAGTCCTCAAATCAAATCCACTTATTCCTGAAGTTCTGGTAAATAATATCTATTTATAAAAAGCCGCGTGAGGCGCGATAATTTACATATCACGGCTCCCTTGACGATTAAATAGATTCTTAAAAACCGAAATTGTGGCTTTTCCATCATAGATCAACCAGGGATAAGCTTTCATGGACACTTAAAAGGCTATAATGATTCATATAGGGTTTTACTAATTAACAATAGTGTTCGTCTGGGTCACGCAAAATCGATGTCTTGTAGTGAAAATGAATTTTAATCTAAGAGCGCCGTCTGAGTCTAAAAATTTTAATAACGTGCCAAACAATATGATTTCACCTTCAGCAATCGGTAAAATGATAAAATCAAGGATTCAAGCTGGGTTCTAAATAGCTATTTCTGTTTTCAAATGAATCTTTAATATTTTTAGTCGATCATAAAATCAGTTTTTGCATTTTTGTAATCTAGGTAACAATATTTTGCTACCGTAAAGAATTCTACAGATGGAGAGGTTTAAAAAGCATAACTTGAAAAGCGAGTATTTTAATTGGCCACTAGCGTTCTAAGATTTTATTTTTTTCGACAGGCATACTTAAATATTCAAGCTTCTCTTGACAAAATAACTGTTCAGTGTTTTCGCGATAAAAAATCAAATCGAGCCAAACTGACTGACAGAGAACCACTTCTAGATACATTCCCTTCAGTTATTATGATATTTTCGAGAAATTATTATTAGGGAGTATTTTTACAATTTGTAAGCTCGCCAAAATGACGAAAAGTTTAGGCTAAGGATAAATCATAGACGCACAAAAACATGCAAGCGATGCAAACTGAATTGAAATTCATGGCACATTTTCCATTAATGTAACCATTGGCCATACTTACATTAAAACATCAGGTCGATGTAATAGAACATACGCAAAAAAATACCGCGATAAAATGATTCAAAAAAGAAATATGAAAAAAAAAATGTCTTCCTTCGAAAATTATCGCAGCTAAAATCGAACTTTAAGAAAATCTGTCTGTTCCCTCTTGAGAAATCATGTACTAGCGGCAGGATTTGCGAGTCGGGTATTTGCTGAGTAAAGCTACGAAATTGGTCTGATAAGGTACAAGAAATGCGATTTGCGTAATGATGTTTACTAATATTACATATATTTGCCAAGTAAACGCGCATGATTTATTTTCCACTACAGTTTTCAATAAAGTAAAAAAAGTCTACAAAAAATGGTTCAAAACAGAAAAAAAAAAAAGGATAAATGAGCTACCAACGAAGCCATTCGAAGGCCAAGATAATTTGATTTTATAATATAAGTCGGCCACCGTAAAGAATTGCCAAAGCTGACGTTTCGAGCGCTAGCCCTTCTTTGGAGCGAACGTCAATTGAGCGATAAGAGAGGGAAATATGCAAGAAAATGTTGACAACACGATCGCCATTGTCCAATAATTGCGTGTTTGAGGTGACAATGTAAAGATACGCTCTTCAATAGATTTGGAAAAAAAATTTCTGCTTTTTGAGAACAGCGTCAAGATTACAGATTATAGCAATTTGCACTTTCCTTCGATAGTTTCAAAGCCTCGGGGTAAAAACAATTTCAAACAGAAAACGGTACATCACAAATTAAGCTGGCTGGAATAAAGTGGATTTTTCAAGTTTTCAAAAAATTAGTTGTGTTTAAAAAAAAATAGAAACTTAGTTTTAGCTAAGTGTAGAAAGAGAAAAAATGTAGTTAGATCGACGTAATTTGTCATTTCTCTGACTGATTGTGGAACTAAAATTAACCAACGTAACCAACTTCATTTTCAGACGAAAACTTGGACCCTAGTCGGACGTCAATTTGTCTTCCCTAAATCCGCTTATCACTAATTTAAAAAGCAGAGGGAAAAAAAAATTGTTATCAAGGCATCGGTACAGCCACAACTTGAGGTTGTCATAAATTGTTAAAAATCCGCTAATCGTGTAAATATCAATCAGTTTCTTTTATGCTGAAGAGTAATCGAGTCATGACATTTTCCACACTACAAAATAGAAATTGTTACGGTAAAACATGGAAAACGTGTTTAGAATAGAAACTAGGAATGTTTAGGATCTTTGATATTATCAATGGAAATTTCCTGAAAATGGATTATGTTTTTGTGTTAACAATCTGTCCTAAAATTTGCTTAAAGTAATTTGACATAAATATGGATATGAAATATGAACTCGTTAGTCGGGAAAGAAGCAGATTTGACTTTCTTGATCACATTAAGTGGATCCATGAAGATCATTTTGGACACTAGTGTCCTATTTTAGGAGCTAGTAGATTCCGATCTCGGACACTAGTATCCGTTTTTAGATATTACCGTTCTATGGATAAAGATGGCCGATTTCAGACACTACTGTCTGAGTTTAGAAACGAGGATCTGAAGTTAGGTATTACTTACCAATTTTGGACACTGCAGTCCGATTTTGGACACTGCCGTCCGATTTTGAACACCGTGAATGACGGTCATCTTTGGTAGAAAAATACCAAAACAATTTGAAAGTTGAGTATGAAGACTTCGTTTGAAAGAAGTCATTCTTCTGTTTTTTTTTTTGTTTTTAGAATACCTTATTCGATATATTGAAGTTCGATATCTTTATAAGGGCAGTTGGCTAATTGTGAAAAAGGGAGCCTCTTTTAGCGAACGTCGAAACCCCCGTACGTTTTATTAATTGTTTTGGGCTACACATATTCACTGATATAGCAAAAAGAGGACACCAATGTCAGTTAGTCACTGAAAAGTCACAATCATAATCCTGTGTGACTGTGGTGCAGTGAGAATCACAAAGCAATAAACACAACCACAGCCTCAACATGAAAGTGAATCTTACAGTCATTCGCCAAAAATGTAGGATAAATAACAATGATTCCACGAGCGAGCGTTGCATACATATATATATATCTTATTAGATGTTTTGCTGTACAGTATCGCTGAGTATTTTACAAGTTGTGCCGTATTTTGACGAGCCTATAGGGCGAATCAAAATACAAACAACGAGTAAAAATACTCAGCGATACTACACAACAAAATTTCTAATAAGAGATTTATTATCCATCGCACCAAATCGTTATTTCAGTGCGGGCGAATTTCGCGGATATTAATTTACGGGGAGTGCGTGATAGAATTGTCCGCCATTTTTTTCCTAAGTTCAATCCAGTTCATCGCTTGCGCGATGCGAGAAAACCTGTCTAACTGGTTCTCTGGAGCAAAAATACCGTGAGATATTTATACCCGTTTCGGGCGTTATTTGTACTCTACGAAGCACAGCTGAATTATAAGAGATGATAGTAGCCAAAGAGGTCCGAGGGCCGAGTTGGTTATAATCCTCTCAAATCCAACAATCGAGTAGAACCAATGTTATATCAAAAACGCCCTAAAATATAGATAAATCTTCCCAGCTTTATTTTGTAAGAACAAACGGAGAGGAAAAACCACAACAACAAATCGATCAACAACTATCAAAACAAGGCTTTCGACGGAAACAAAAGTGGAGACGTACTGTAATAGAAGAAGGACAATGTAGATGTTCTGTCCTCGTTGGCCAAAGCCATCGGCGAGCATATCTGTTAGATGTGACGGAAACGCACTTCGTCTTGAAGACAATTATTCCGATTAAGACATTCCCAGTCAGCGAATCGGACAGAAAGCTAAATCCTGCCCTTTTTTTTTTTCTGCTGTGTGGTCTCGTGGGTTGGTGCAGTTTGATGATAGAGTTCAGTCCATTCATAGTCTCGTTGAAGATTTCATTGGACATTCTGCGTGAGTTGCTAAGGCCAGCTTTGGTTTCTACTTTTACCTCATGATGACTGACCTTGGCTCAATTTATTTGTTTCTTTAGAACAGCGGGGGTATCTGCCAGGTTAAGTCGAATTTGATTCATGTGGTTGCAGGCGGTTGTAGAGAGGGGATGGAAGGTTGCTTACTGGAGGCTATTATTTTCTCAGAAAATGAGTCACCTGATTGCATTAAACCTGTGCTGTATCTCAGATAATTTGGGCTATCTGACAAATCATCATTTTTAAGTAGTGTCTGCCATTGACGACGAACATTGCTCTAAAACAACAACATCAACAACAACAACAACAACAAACACATTATACGAGCTGACTAAAGTCCCAATAACAAATTTCGGAAGGCTGTCATTTGCACCCAAAATAAAGTTAAAACCTCTCCTTAGTGTTTATGTAACTGTCGTAATTGGTTGTCACGATTCCTTTCCGTCAGGAAACAGCAGAATGTAATTAATTTTGGGGCTATATATTCCAAAATTTTCTCATCACTTGCTCGGCACCATACCGAATTCGTTGCTATTGTTTCACATGACGTTTGATAAGCAAACTGCTTCTGATCTAAGTGCTCCTTAGAGTTGAAAAATAAAATTATGGTGATCACCACATGAAACTGTAATAATAAAGGTATGAATTATTGTGCAAACAGACGTGCAACAATTAACATGACAATAGAATGAATAAGGAAGGAAAAAAAATATATTAGTTACTATTGAAAAGACATCTATTTCTAATTTGTTTCGTACTTGAGTTGGTTTTTTTCATAAAAATTAACATCAAAGAGCTTTGATTTATCCCATGAGTTCAAGTAATTAGATTACTTTGTGAAAAATCCTCACCTCCAGTTGCGTTTATCCTCTGGATAATACAGTCTGCGGGTAACATAAAGGGAATGCTATGTTTTGACTGGCGCTTCTCAGTGACTGCATATTATAAAATCGCAAATTGAAATTAAAAAAGTGAGATTAGTTAGTTTAAATTCGTATTTTGTGGGAATCTTCTTAATGTTGCAAACAAACAAAGGTTATCCGGCCCTTTTGGCTTCCAGAAAGCTACGTACACGTTCTGAAACAATAAAAACAGTGGACACACCGACAAGTTATGTGATCTGTTTTATTTTGCAATTTTTCTGTGTGTTCCTCATGCAATTTACAAATTTTGTACGGACTTAACTTGTTCAGTAAAAATTGTTAAATATTAGACACGTTATTTAGTTGTTTTTTTCTGTTTTTTTTTTCTTTTTTTTATGGACCACGATGTCGTCTTGCTCCATGAAATGTCAAAGGATGCCTCTCGCACTTTGCAGGTAACAGATATTTATTTACACTTGCTGTTTTCTGCTTGGGGCAAAATTATCCACGCTGAAACATTATGGCGACTATGTTCCAGCCTGTCCCCGTTTAAGGATTTTTTTTAGACGTTGACGAAAATTTTCACTGAATGTGAAACAGACACAAGGATTTACGGCACAATTTCTAAACTGAAAGTCAGAAAGACGGCTGTGCGAGTGAGGACTGGAACTACACAATCGCCAAGATATTGACCTAAAAAGCCTAGAATATTGAAGGGCAACCAGCAAACCGCGTAGATAACTTCAAAACTTTTTTCTGCTTATTTACGCGTTGATCTTCATTATCCATCGATCGTTCTCCAGGGAGCTTTGGAGTTTGAGTTTCAAAAGTATTACAGAGTAAAGTATGGCCTGCGTGGAGAAAGGCATTATGTTGAAAATGATTTGCCTTTCCTTGCCCAAGAATGATATTGTTTTGTGTAGAAATTTTGATACCAAATCTGCAGGCAATCGATTCCCTGTGTTTCGCTGGGGTCTGCAGCGATGAAGGTGGTAAAGTAAAGTGTTAATGACAAGACAGTTGTCACTATCCAAATTGCGAGGTTGACGAGTTTACTCTTCTTCTTACAAGCATGATTGTGCCCGGGGGAATTTACACCAGTAAGGAAACAAGTGTCTAAGATTTTCAAGTTCTACTCATTCGGTTGGTCAATAATAAAAATGGGTGTCAACAAGTGCACCCTTAAGTTTCCCTCTATGATGCAAATTGCCTCTCAAGGAATTCCCAGTGAATGAAACGAAAAGAAGAGAGCAGCAAACACAGGTTCATTGGCTTGCCCGTTGGCACCTGATGTAGCATTAACGTAAACAAGTTTACGATTATGATGCAATTTACGGCCCTGGCGCATTTTGATAAAGGAGGCCCTTCAGGGCTTGACGGAAATTTCTACAAAACGTAAAACATATGCAAGGATTAACAGCACAATTGGCGTAATTCAGAAAAACAGCGACAATCACAAATGGCGGAATTCGGCCACAACCTTCACTGTCTCCGAGAGAGAGGCCTAAAAAGCCTATGATACTCAAAGGCATCCAGCACATGGCAAATCCCAGTAAGATAGCCGTGGCCATCTTGAGAACTTTTCTGTTTCTTTGAACACGTTGTTCTTCAGCATTTATCGATCGTTCACCTGGAATTGTCTGTATTTTCAGCTTGAAAAGAATGACAGAGTAAAGAGTAGCAAGTAAGATAAAAGGAATTGTCTTGAAGACTACATTCAAAGGCATAACGTGAATGTAATATTTTTCTCGAAAATACTTTGTAAACCATATGCGCCCGCAGTTCAGCTTCTCGCTGAACTCCATGGAGTTGTAAAAGACTAACATTGGAAATGAAGAAGCAGTTGCAACTATCCAAGTTGTCAGGATGACAAATGGACGCACTTTTGAAGTGATGATCGGGGAGTGCAGTGGAAAAACCACAGCCAAAAATCGATCCACAGCGATCAAAATAAGGCTTTGAATGGAAACCCAACTGGAGACATACTGTAATAAAAAGAGCACCAAGCAGATGTTTTTTCCTGGTGGACCGAAGCCGCCGACGTACATCTCTGTGAGAAGCAATGGAAATACAAAAACTGGAAACAACAGATCTGACATTGCCATGTTGACAATGAAGAAGTTAATTGTTGTCCGCATGGTTTTCATCTTGTAGACAACTATTACTATTAAGAAATTTCCACTCAAAGAAGTGACAAGAAGCAGGCCGTAAGCAAAGGTCATTCCAAGGTTTCTTGGTGTGAAGCGACCGTAGTTGATGCAGTTCGCTGGTAGAGTTTCGTTCGCCGGATCCACCGTCATTTTCGTCAGTTCTCGGGTGACCAAAGCTTTGTACCAACTGACTACCAACTCGTCACTGCAAATGGGATGTCTTCCTTTATAGGATTGGCTGAAAAGTCAAACCAGTTTTTATATGGCCGCGCGCAGCTCTAACGAGTCCGATGGAACAATGTAAAAATTGCAACCTGGGCCTTATGAATAATGTCTACAGCCTTTTGCAGTTAGTCTAAATTGGAGCGTGTCGTAAATCACCATGCGAAAGTGACTACTGGGCGAAAATTGGTTGATTCTGACAAAACCCCTAGAAGGCTTTGTTCGAGTGATTGGCGTAAAAATCGATACGATTCGGGTCTTTCAAACGCTACGGTAACAAATAATTAAAATCTTTCAGAGGGGTGAATTTTAGTGTTTGTCTTCTGTGACAAATAATAAATAGAATAAAAGCAGGTATCTAGAGCAAACAAAATATGTATTTGAGTCTGACAATAAGATGAACGTTTTTTATTGCGCTGTTGCGTATGTTGTACCCCTTATGATATTTCTTGCTTTAGACTGTAAAACAAAAAGTGTTACAAAAATCATATCACTATGAGAGTTTTATTAAATACAGGTCACCTCTTCACGAGAAATTTTTTCAATATTTATTTTTGAAAAATATTTCAGTCACCTACGACAAGATTGTATCATGGAAGGTCCTTCATCGACAAGACCTTGAAAATTGGTTTTTTTCGGATGTTTGTATTTGTGAGAATGTTTTTTTTTATTTTGGAACGTTTCTTTCGATGACGTTCCTTTTGAACGGTAGAGAAATAAACTATCGGATATCATTTTAATTACAGCAGTGGTTGTTCAAACAATTTTCCTGGCAAGGGCAATGAATTCAAACTCGAACAGCTGCACGACACATTTAGCAAACTTTCAAATTACCTTTCTGATATCAGATTCTTTAGTTTGCAGTCAAAATGCCAGATGGAAGCTCTAAAACTACAACCAACTGGAGACAAACCATCTCACTAGTCCGGCAAAAATTTAGAAAAACAGCCTTTTTGTGACGCTGACCCGAAAAATTCTTAGATAGGATCAATTAAATTTATTTGTCTATGTAATGAAAAACATGCGAAGTACATTGCGAGTTCCTTTATAATCGTTTATACGATCAAACTACAGCAACGTTAAGTTTTACTCATTTTCCTTAAAAGATCTTGAAAATTTGAAAACTGAGGTAAGAACTTGGACCGAGGTCATGAGTTCACCTTGTAAACAGGGCCGTAGCTAGCAAGAGGCAAGACGAGGCAATTGCCTCGTCTTAATTTTGGCCTTTTTTAATTTTTTCTTAAAAATTGACTTTTCTGAAGAAAAATGCCACGGAAAATCCTTAAAAGAGCATTTATAAACCTCTAGGTTTCAAAGTTTTCTGGGGGGCACGCCCCCAGACCCCTCTAGCGGCTCGCGCCTTCGGCGCTCGAAACTTGCCTCGTCTTATCCTGAAATCTGGCTACAACCCTGTTGTAAAACGATAAGATATCTGCAGAAAGGGATTGACATCGACGACCATTGACATACATTCACTGCGCGACAAATTAAATTTCTAAAGGCTGATAGTTTCGAAAGAAACTGTTTGGGGCTGCGTCGGTGGGAGTAACGAAATAATTTGGATATATCAACAAAGTTGAAATGGTAAATTGGCCACCGTAATGATTACAAAAGCTGACGTTTCGAGCGTTAGCCCTTCGTCGGAGCGAATAGAGGAATTGTGGGTTGTGTGTGCTTTTAAAGGCAGAAAATGGAGCTACGTTATTGGTGGGTGCATGGCAACGAGAAAAACGTTTTCCTCTATTCGCTCCGACGAAGGGCTAACGCTCGAAACGTCAGCTTTTGTAATCATTACGGTGGCCAATTTACCATTTCAACTTTGTTGATATATCCAAATTATTAACTTAAATTTCTACTGTTCCGTCGCGTCTGAGCTCGCATGGAACAGCACACAAGTGCAAACTTTGGAAAGGAGGGAGGAAAGTGATATCGAAGTACTTATTGACACTGAGTTGCAAAGTAGTTGACGGGCCCTCTTTTAAATGAAAATTTCCTTACCATTACCCTTACCGAATGTAAGAAACAAGTACTGTGATAATAACAAAGATTATTACAATAAAAGGTGAGAATGCCAAGACTTTTGACACGCACTGTTTGAAAACTGCATATTATCTGTTCAACATTCTCGCATCTTTGCGTAATATTTCTCGATCACTAAAAGCTTAAAATTCTCAGGATCGGTTTTTTTCAAAATCATCCTAAGAGAACACGTCATGCAACACCTATTGTCACGCAGAGAGACGTTGTGTGACAGGATTATCAACAGCTCCCAAGAGACTTCATTCGTTCTTGCAAATAAATGGAACAAGTAATTTATCCTTTCTTTCTGTTGAAGGACATATTGCACAATTTTGCAGCTCAATATCCTGTACCATTTATTCAGCCCAGAGTTGCAACCTTAACAAGTACAGTTCCTTTGTCTGGAAAATGACCACTGGGCATTTTAAATACCAAACAAATTGGATTTTAATTCGCATCAGAGTAAGTCAGTTTTGCTTCGCATTGATTTCAACATTTCTTGTTCGTCATTTCTTTTTTTTAAATATAACATGAGACCTCTTAATGTTAACCCCGATCGTGAAACATGAGACGCAATTTCAAGTTCGGTCTCCTTTTTTTTCACACTAATAACAGTGGTATGCATTGCTTCACTTTGGATATAAGGAACAATTTCCCAGGATCGGAAACAGGTAAGTCAAGACATTTGATAGGATAATTTTTTTCCAGTGACGTCCCTACCAAACAATTGAAGGTGACCAACGCTTCAACACGAAATTAAGTTACTCTCACAAATTGGGCAAATCCAATTCTTATAGTTAAGGGTAAACATACAGTAGTTGGTAGTACCTCAAATGTTTCTCGGAGCTTTATTCCCGTGTATCGGCAGTTTATAACTTGTAAAAGGCTCTCTGTTCCGATGAACGCATTCTTCGGGACGCGAACTGGTAAAGTTGACTGGAAACCCTGAAAACTATAGGCTATAAACCTTTGGGGTAATTTTCTAAATGTTGCATAAGTGGGGGTATAACAAGCTAATTTGGTTTCATTAACTGAATGGATAATGTAAACTGGTTACCGTGGAGAGTTTCTAAAACTGACGTTTCGTGCGTTAGCCATTCTAAACGTCAACTTGCACCTCTAGCCTCGTTGCTCGCGAGGAAGTTTAAGGCCGTTGCGCAAGAGGACTTTAAGGGATTTGACACTGACTGATGAGACGTTACTTTGCCAGACCTCTTCCCAGCTCGCCTCCAACTTACTCGCAGAGAAAGAAACGTGAGGGGCCTGCTCACGAGCTATTGAATTATCAAAGTCTGCGTGCAGAATACTTGCGACAATTGACGCATTATGAAATGAGAAACTCAGACAAATGAACCGATTGCAAATTGCCTAAAATGGAGAAGCCTTCTGTACAAACATAACGCTACACGAAAACAATGTCCTTCTAGATTTTGTTAAAAACTGAGTAAAATGACCGATCAGAGAATTTCTGCTTGTAATTGAGGGAGTATGAAATGAAGCCACTGATAACGAAGATAATTTATTGGAGCTTCCGCTTACAGACCTTTTCGTGAGCGCGAATAACTTTGTGGAAAAGGATCGGACCATAGGAGAAGGGGAGGGAGGGAGGGTTGGGTAGTCACCTGTCTAAGGTATGTCATCGGGTATGTACCACCATTCCAACTGCTATGGTTATAAAGTTGCTTTTGGTCTTATGTTTCGGTCTGAACAGGGAATCACGAGAGTCTACAAATTCACAAGTATTTTTCAAAGGGGTGAGTACTTTGGATATAAGCTCTGAAAACGGGTGTAGAAAATGGTCTGTTTTGGTCTGGATGTGGAGAAGGCGCAGTGTAACCTTTCCAAGACCCCCAACCCCAGCCTCCCCTCCCCAGCCAACCCCTCGCTCGGCCTAACTAAAATAGTTGTGGTACCAGCGAGATCCATAACTTGCATTGGGAACTTTCCTAGCCGGAAAGTTTTTCCGCTCATGCGGGTGGTCTGCATTTTTCAAGCGTAATTTCTTCGACACCTGAAACGACTTTGCTCTCATTTGTGAATATTACAATGCCTGAAATGAGGTTCGAAGTCTTCACACAAAATTCATTCGTCTCGAAACACGTACATCGATAATATTGTCGGTAATTCACTGAAAAAAAATTATGGAGATGGATTTCAACGAGATAGCACCAAATTCCTTCTAAGCAACTTCTTTTCGCAGAAAGCTTCCAGTGTAAAGAGTTGCAATTTGATAGCGACAAAGATTCAAGAATGTCCCAGAGGTGGAGCTTATTTTTGATATGACGCAGCGAACTTTAAATTTGTCAGTTGTCGATCTGCGAAAAACCGTTTGTGCTTGTAAAGATGCTGAATATCTTTAAAACAATTAGTTTTCTAGCGTTTCTTCAGACGCATAACTTGACTAGCCGTGCTTCCTCCGAAGAAAAAATTTCTTACCTTAGAGATTACATCTTGGTCAAATTGGAAACATTTCAAAATAAAAGCGGAAAAAGTGACTCCCACTCTTGTCTTTCTGTTGTTTTTTTTTATAAGAAAATTAATTCAAATACTTTTTAGCTTAGGGACATTTTTTAACGTTAACAATGCGGTTTTCGTATTGCCCAGATACACTGGTCACGTCCGAGTTGATTTACTGAAATACTTCACCACACAACTTTAAAAACACATGAAGAACGTTTTCAGGCTCAAATCGCAAAACAGAACGTTCGGCCTCGGCCCCAGTATTAGACATTCTTGTTGAAAAAAAAAAAAAGAGTGTATCAAACACAAATGGCTCGTTGACTTCTTCCTTTCTGTCCTGGACTTAATTTCGGATAGATTTCGCAAGCCTTCCGCTTGTGAATGGGTTAACCCACTTAGCCAAGCTGGGAAATTAGTGCTTTTTATTTGTTCAGAAATGTTAGGGTCTTGTTTCTGGAGGAATCTACCGATCATTTAATGAATACTTTTCTCTCATCCGGGAGGTCGAATCAATTAATTTAAAGTTGGTTTGTGATCAGTGGAACTGTTTTTCTAACTAATGCTGTTAATTATTTCGTGAGTAACTTGAAAAAACAGTATCGCATGACACAAATAAAATTGTCAAACAAACGACCTAGGACGGTTGTTGAGAGCAACAAAGGGGAGACATTTCTTTTATTTTATCAACATTTTGCTAAACCGTAAGTTCTTAACAAATCCTCAGTTATCTATCAAAGTCGTTTACTTAAATATTTTCCATATTTGGCAATGTTGGTACTCGCCGTCATGTGCTCATTTTAAGGAAAAACGCTTGCAGAACTGTTTATAAAACTAAGTAGCGGACCCTGGATGGAATCCACCATTTTTACAAGTATATCTCGAAATAACTTACGCAAAGGTGAGCATCAAGACCAAGTTATTATTCCTGCAACGCACCGATCTGCATACAGCTTTAACTGTCAAACTCTTAAATAAAAGAGGAAGTACAGCTTTATTTGAGTAAACAAAACCATAACAGCTACATCCTCTTTCAGTTGGGAAAGGGTGTCATAAATTGACGTTCACGTTTCTGTCAAACTATCTTGAAAAGTAGTTTACAGTTCATCGTCGCTTTCTCAAAAAGATCTCTTTGATTAATGGCTATAGTGTGTTTTGTTTTGCTCCTAATCAGTTGAATATTTCAAATAAACGGCTCCATTTTTTCCCATGGGTTTCAACGTTAAATCTATTATTAGCCTAACCATGGCCTAACAGTCAGTATAAAAGGCGTTCCCTTTGAACCGGGATTCAAACGCAACTCCTGTAAAATTTCCAGTGGAAGAGAAAACGGAGTTAATGTAAGTGATCTTGTTCATTTCTCGGTCAGTCTCATACTTATGTCTGTCTTTACGAAATACTTCGTTGGGTTAAAAATTTTGGGATTGTCCATCGCTTTTGATAAAAAAAAAAAATCAATTTAAGCTGCTACGTTTAGCAATCTTGCGAAAGCCTGTTTTGAGAAGAACTGAATCGTTTTACTGGTTCATAACTTTGAATTCGTTTCTTTGAGCGTTGTAATGAAGTTTTTACACGCACTGGATGCGTTGTAAGCCAAGTGTGAACTTTACTTGCAGAGATAAAATCGAGTATGGAACGCCCTCCTTTCGGGAAATATCACCGTGTTCTTTCATAATGCTCTCTTGAGTGATCGAAAGAGTTCGCAATTTGAAATAAATTCTCTTCTTGCCACAATTGGATTTACCTGGAATATTCAATAATTTTGTATTTGCTCTTTTTCTTGCTATTTTTTTGTGGGCGTAGTACGTACGAATTCAGTTGTGACGAAATGTTCAGATCGTTCTCCGTATACATCGCTTCTGAATCGTACTGTTAACATTGTTTTTGCAACCGCTTTTTCCCCTGCACAACCCAACCAGAAAACCTTACCATTATCTGTCTACCAAAACAAAATTAATCTTTAATCCCGCTACAACCTTTTTCATTTCACGTTTCTTGAAAATCGTAATGACATTGTTTTGGTGACAAACGTAAACTCATCCCTCGACGACGGGTTTCTGCTGAACTAAGGAAAAACCAAAAGAAAAGGACCCCTGAGGTCTTCGTCAGATGAAACTCCTATCAAAGAGAAATTCCCCAATTATTTTAGCCAAAAGCTTCCGTAATATTCATCTGCACAGCTGTTGAAGAAAAATAAACAGTTATTGCATACAAACAAACAAAGCTACATTAGTTTCTCCATTAGAATCGATAGCGCTATCATTTCATCTTAAAATAAACGACTTGGTTTTATTGCCATATGGATATCTTCCTTTAAGCGAAGAGACAAGGCGTTTTGTTACACGAGAGTATTGTTTTAAACCTTTCACCGCCAAGGGTGATTAAAATTCAATTTCTTCCTTACAATATCACGGTTGAATCAAGCATTCGGGCTAGGAGAATATAAGAAACGATCGCCATTTAAAGAAGCTCTTGATTTTTAAACAGATGTATAGAGAACAGTATAGAAAATACATTTACTGATGTCAGGTTGTAAAGGGCTAAGCAAGACTCACATAACATATCCCGATACCACAACATGAAGTAATTAACAACTATTCACCGAAGTCAACAGTTAGTATATGCTAGAACAGTGAAATTATATAGCACAAAAAGATTTTAACTCATTTATTCCAGCAACGGTAACAATGTAACAATCGGGCGTGAACCCCGAGTTGCTTAAAGGTGAATAGCAAAAGATATTCGAGGTTTGAGAGGCCGCCAGTCAGAGCGCGTCCCCAAAGCTCTCAACTGTTTTAGTATATATATAACTGCAGACAGTGCACACTGTTTCGACCTATGTGGATCTCATCAGTGCAGTGCAGACACTGGGCCAAGCTCTGGAATAAACCATTGCCTGGGCGCTACACTTGTGGGACCAAGTGCAGACATGTTGCCATGCGAGAGTGCTCAAATCACAACTAAGGTGATGATATATATATATATATATATATAAAGTGTGACTTGATTTTCGTAGAACAGTGCTCAATACATAGAAGTAGAGAACAACTGAACAACACGAAACAGATAATCGACAACTATAACAAACGCATCCTAACAGCATGTATACAGTCTGATGACACCGCCACCGCCACTACCATTGATAACAACAAGACATGCAACTGCCGACAAAAGAACACATGCCCGCTCGACGGAAACTGCCTGCAACCATCAGTAATCTACCAAGCCTCCGTTACACGCAAAGACAACAACACGACAGAAACGTACATCGGACTCACAGAGAATGACTTCAAAACAAGATACAGAAACCACACCGCATCATTCCGCCACGCTAAACACAGAAACTCTACCGAACTCAGCAAGCACATCTGGACCCTCAAAGACAACAACATCGATCACTTTATTTCCTGGCGCATTCTCTCATCGCACTCACCGTATAACAGCTCAACTAAAAGATGCAACCTCTGCCTCAAAGAAAAATTCCTAATCATCTGCCGGCCCGAACTATGAACACTAAACAAACGTAATGAACTTGTGTCTTATTGCCGCCACAGAAGCAAAGCCCTCCTACGCAACAACTAAACTGTCAATTTCGCGCTGCATAAATTAGACTAGTTAGATCATGCAAATTATATTGTATATAAGCAATGGTAAAGTTTATTCTCATTAAATCCCCTGATGAGTGGGCGACCACGAAACAGGCTTGTAGGGATGAACTTGTAGTTTACTTGTCTTTTTCCTCCCACAATATATACTTCGCTCTACTTCTATGTATTGAGCACTGTTCTACGAAAATCAAGTCACACTTTACACATATATATATATATATATATATATAACTGCAGACAGTGCACACTGTTTCGACCTATGTGGGTCTCATCAGTGCAGTGCAGACACTGGGCCAAGCTCTGGAATAAACCATTGCCTGGGCGCTACACTTGTGGGACCAAGTGCAGACACGTTGCCATGCGAGAGTGCTCAAATCACAACTAAGGTGATGAGCTTCGCCCGCAGGCTAAGTGCATGGCAACCCCAGTGTAGAGTGCTCAATCGCAAGGTAGCCAAAAGGCAAAGCCAAGCGTCAGGTGCATAGGACGAGATAGGACTTTTAACCTTTTCGAAACAGATCTGTAGTGCCAATTTTTTTAGTGCGAAGTTTTAATTTTTATTTTCCTAAATAATTTTTTACAAAGCTCCATGATTGTAGAGCACTCTCCGATCCAAGGATATGGTTTTTACGTTTATATATAGTATATATCTACACTAACCGTAGCTTTCTTTTCATTAACTCAAATGTCCATTGTTGTGGTAAATTATTATATATAGTTTATATATAGTATATATATATATATATATATATCTATATACACTAACTGTAGCTTTCTTTCCATATATTCGAATGTCCATTGTTGTGCTAAATTATTTTAGAACTACTCTATAGAGAAAAACACTTTTCAATTTTCCAACTGACTTTTCGCCAAAAATTCACTTCATGATTCTATAAATTTCTTCTTTAGAAAAATGTCCCTGAAGGTCGTAATCGTAGCCGTTCATCTGCTAATGATCCTCATAGTGGACCCCTCATCCGGGAACTTCTGCGATCAGGGCCCCCCGGGGCGGTATTGTTACAAGGACCTTACGGGCTGGTATGATTGCAAAATTGATAGCAAAACTCAAAAGATGATAGAGACGAAACACAACTGTCCACCCAATAAAAGGTGAGGAAATTACAGATATGTCTACGTCTGTGTTTGCGGTGCCCATTGTACATCGCCAATCATTTTCGGAAAAAATTTGAAGTTGAACCCTTTCAGCGATAGGGGGGGGGGAGGGAGGGTGGAAGTGAGCTTGATCTGGAAGTGAGCTTGATGCGCAACGGGTTTGAGTTAAATTCTGAATATTACCTTATGAGTCTGTTGGCTGAGTCGAAACGCTGCGTCATAGCAGCTGAAAATATTTTTTCACAAATAGTTAAGGATTCAGCCATAATTTATTGCCTGGTTGAGGGGAGACCTTTCTTATCTCCCTCCCCCTCTACTCCCCCTCCCCCTCCACTCCCCCCTCCCCCTCCACTCCCCCTCCACTCTCCCCCCTCCACTCCCCCTCCCCCTCCTCCTCCACTCCCCCTCCAGTCCTCTCCCCTTTCCCCTCCCCCTCCACTCCCCCTCCTCCCTCCACTCCTCCCCCTTCCAGTGCACTGTCTCTCCCCCCTGCACTCCCCCCTCCCCCTCCACTTCCCACTCCCCCCTCCACTCCCCCTCCCTCCAGACGACAAGTAGTTACTAGTCGCTAATAATTTTTTCATTGCATGATTCTGTCAAGGTGTCAGTGTTTTTACGGCCCAAGCTGCTCATCAAACATAACAGATCCTTGCGCTACATACCAACTGCCCCCTCCCCTGCCGAAAGTGTTTTCCACTTTTTACACCACAACAGTCACAACTTGTGTAAACAAAGCCTGCACTAGTGAGACAAATATTGGCGAACTACTGCAGAATGCCACCGCTGGAGAGCAACGACGTGATGAAATCGGAATAAGCTGGAACACGCGGTTTATCTTCCCCTTCCAGTACATCGAAAACGACGACTATATCCAGGTAACTAGGGTGCTTGTAAATTTAGGAAAGCCTGTATTCTTTAACGATCGCCACATATTTTGTAGATGGTGCTTGTTTCTTTACGCCTGTGTTTCTTTTCAATGAACGAGGTGAAGACTAATTGCGCCAGATGACGAAGTCTGTACTTTGGCGGACACGCTTTCTTTTTCCAACGCAGCTGGTGCTTTTTTTATGCACGAAATTAGTATGTTTTTTTTTTCACATATTATCACAGCCACACTTTCTGTAAGGCACCAAGAAAAGCCTTGAGGAGGGATGTAGTTTACCCTAAAGTCACTAGCAGTAAGAAATAGCAAGGAAGTTTACGCGATCAAGGATATGAGAAAATCCTTCCGTAGTAGTGTCGTGTCTGATAAGCTCCATTTTGTTAAGGCACCTTTTCCCCCTACCAGCAGTCCAAGCACTATCAGCACTGCAATATTGGTTTTTCATTATAATCTCATATGTTTTAGTTCGAAACAGCTTGGTTTAAGAAGAACTGCACCCTTAAAACCCGTTCCATTTTCCCGCGCTTTGGAGTACCGTATTATTTCACGTGTGAACTGTCAGAGAAGTATATGGAAAAGTACAACGCAACACTAAAGATGTGTGCATGGGAGTCTGGGGGCCGCAGTAAGACCGAGATGGTCTCCTCAGAGAGATGGTACCTGGAAAGCCTCCCTAATAGTCAGTACAGGCCATATATGTACCAGTCCATCGCGCGACCAACTCCCAGTAGCAACATCACTGTATACGCTGATACCATGTACTATTCATTTTTCACGGATTTCTTGGATCCAAGCCAGCTGACGATGCCTACATTTTGCGCTCAGGGAGCCGCAGTTTTCTACAAAACTGAGGTTTAAGATCCTACGCTCCTGCATGCTCGCGTCTGACTTTCGGCAGAAGAGATTCCATACATTCTGGCAGGGAAAAAAAGATATGTTGATGATGTAGACTGTTAGAATTATTGAGGGATTCCCCAATTGACTTTTGACGAAGATTTGAAAAGATAAATCTTCTTTGAAAAAAAGTCCCAAACAAATTTATCTCATAATACAAAATTGTACTATCGCGAGTTTCTGAAGTAAATTCATGGTAATCTGCTCCTCACTTTGACAATAAAAAATTAGCCTATGGTTTTTGAAACGTTTCCTCCTTATTTTTAAGGTTAGCCTCTATGTGAGGTAATGAGGGAAGGGGAAAGAATTTAAAACCCGCATAGGGAAAGGGGTACACATTTCACGAGTCGCCTTTTCGTAGTCTTGAGCAGAAGCCTTTCACTACACAAGTATGTATTTTTCCACCCCCTCCCCCATGTTAAGATTTAGTCTTCGTTCCACTATCCCTCTTTTCACTTTGCGCTTTCTAGTACGATTTCGAACCTTCTATTGTATACCCAGTTTTAGGAGCCTTCATATGAAGTAAAAGGTTAAAACCTGAGGAAAAAGAATGATCAATGAGCCTTAGTTTCCTATTTTTCTTCTTTTGGTTGTATCAGGTGACTCGCACTTCGTAGACTTTGTAATACCTTAAAATAATAGAAGCGTCACGCACTTTTGTTCGACAGAAAGTTCGTCGTCGCCGGAGCGTGTTTTCTTCCTTCAGCTTTCGAAAGATTGCACTCCAGTTAAAAATCACTGTGACCGCAAATTAATTACTAGAGGATTGATGAAAGATTCGTGGAAAATGCCGTTAGTGGACAATTTCCTTAATCGACAAATTATTCAGCAAAGGGACCACTCAGCATTTCTTCAGTACTGCGATTGCGTGACTGTTTATGCAAAAATAATGAAGAAGTGATAATTTCGCAATGAACCTCGATTCGGTAAAGAGATCAGCTGATCCGTGAGCGTTTCAAAAGTGATACTGCACAGCTTGAACATTCACGACTTCGGAATCGTTACAAGGTGAGCAATGCAAATTGATGTTTTATTCGCATGGGATCGATTTCCTTCCGTTAGGAGATATCTTATTTTGCGGCTAGCCGTCAGAGATTCAAACTTTGAATCTTTGACCATGCACGTTGTTGACTCACGTCGCGGAAGTGAAGTTTCGCATCTTTCGTCTGCAAGACCCCTGTTAGACCGATTCAAATCTCATCATTGCCGTTTTTGAATGAAAATGTCCTAATTTAAGTCTCTCGCAATTGCCTGTCGTCCATCCCGTTTCCTTTTATTTATTCGCAAAATGTCGAGGGACTATACTTTTCATAATGTCACACCGTTGTGCAGCACACTCATCTCACTCACAGAAGACACGAAAACATGCTCTGTCTAATGCTTTATTCTATTTTCTACTGATTTAACTTAAAACTGCTCTACTTAAATACGTTATAACCCTGTCTTGTAGAGAATCACACTCTTTAAAATGAAACTGCAGTTGTCCATAACTTTGCTCGCGTACTTGCTGCATTGTTCCTTTGCGGAAGTGGCTAATCTACCAGACGAATTTTGTGATGAAGGTCCCCCCGGAAAGTACTGTCTCCCGGATTTAACAGGATGGCATAACTGTTACATTGATAAAGAGACTGGCAAAATGGTGGACAAAATCACTTCATGTTCTTCAAACACAAGGTACGTCACTCCTGAGTCATTTAACGAGTCCAAAAGTCAAAGGTCACACGAATTACTTCTCCTCATACTGGACGTAAGCGAGGGACCAGGGACCAGCGAGGGGAGGGGGGGGGGTGAGTGGGGTGGATTTTTGGGGAGTTCGTACGGTTTGCTGGGGGAACGGAGGGAGGTTACCCGTTGCTAACAGAGAACTGTAGAAAAACTAGGTGCCAATTTGGGATCAGTAGACATGGTAGAATACAACAAAACGTAAATGGAGGATCAGGTAAATTTTATATTGTAACAAAACCAAAGTAACTAGTCCCTAATAACTCCTAAACACTTTAACTCGCTCGGTTTTCCGTTTGTCACCATTGGTAAAGGCCAGAGAATTAGATTTCTGTTCTGTGCTCGCTGTAACACACACACACACACACAAAAAAAATTTCTTCAGCTGATGTTATTTGTATTTCTTCTTCTTTTTTTTTTTATTAGATGTGTTTGTTTTAATGGTCCCCCGTGCCCAGACTCCATCGAAGATCCCTGTCAGCCTTTCCGACTTCCTCCACCACCTCCCGATAAATACACCCTGTACTACAACTCCAAAGAAACAGTGTACTCACCTGCGGGGAAAACGACCACTTACATTTCTGGGAGAGAATTACAGTCTCTGACTGATCATAAAAAGAGGGACGATGCTTATGGACCGAGGTACGCGACGTCTACTTTCGTTTTACCAAGAGACGGCGGTGGTTTTAATCAGGTAAGAAGGTCTTTGTTCTCAAGACCGTTGGGAGTGGAGACGTTTGTTTGATACACCATCAGCATCTTGGCCTCGATATAAGTGACGCTGGTGTGGCTGTCCAATGCTACCGTACCATATTTTGGAAAGGGCGTATTTGATGGAAAGGCGTTTCCCTATTGTGTTGGGCAGCCTTAAAGACCTTTATCCATTTCAAAGATCTATTTTGAAATTTGAGTATTTTTGAGTTTTTTTTTCTTTTTAACTGTTATTTTGTGGGGGGGGGGGGGGGAGGGGGTGGGTGGAACACTTCCTCCTGCGCTGAGCATGAATACTGACGGCTTCACAATGATACATAAGATGTAGGAATGTCCATTGCTTGCATGAAATTATCTTATACTTTGCCGTATTTTTTTCACAGACTGATGTTCGAAGGGATACGGAGCAGTGCGTAACTCAGCAAATAAAAACTTTTCCTGAATCTCAAGTTCCCCCCTACTTCAGCTTCAACGGCACAGTCCAAGTCGGCTACCTACTCTGCGAGAAATGGATATGGAGGAATGGGGGCCACAATATAGGGCAGCCAACATACTTCGCCGCTTACTACATTTCAAATCAAACGAATGCTGCCAGCGACCGCGACGAAGACCCGTTTGTGCCAGTCAGGATAGAGTCTTATTACAATTCGGGGCCCTCCGGAAAAACATCGACCCAAAAGGTGCTAAACATCACCTCTTTTCATCGTGACGTCGATGAAGAGTTGTTTAATTTGCCCAGTTTTTGTTAGAATCGATCACCAAGAGCTGACAGTATGAAATCTATCGTTGAACATGAAATTTTTGCGGGAGATTTTTTTTCTTTTTTTTCTGTTTTTTGTTTTTGTATTTTTGTTTTTTTGTTTTTTGTTTTTGCAGGAATAAGATGTTTGTGATCTTCGCTCTGTTTTAAGCAATACAACATTATGAAAAGGAAAGGAACTAAGTTTTCCACTGTATCCCTTTGGATCTTCTGTGTGAAATACGAACTGTATTCGCCATATTGGACGTTTTGTTACTCATGCCAGATTTTCCACTCGTTCAACATGGCGACCAAATGTCCACCCCATTGAAGCTCGCGCTTGGAAACACAAACTTCCACACGCAAGCAGAGTACTTCGCACAAGGACATTATCATTTGACGAAAGCTAAAGCCGAAATTGTCGAGCCGTATATTGCTTTTTTGTTTGTTTGGTTGTTTTCGTCGGGAGATTATCACTACTGACCGAAAACAGCCCCTAAAACCCGCAAAATTTTCAAGTTAGACGGTAATTTCCGACAGAATTTCAAGAAAACGATTTTTTGACGCGATCAGTTAACGACGTAGATGCATGTTGAACCTATCATGATGAGTAGATTCAATAGTTTCTGTTTTGATGACTTGATTGACATGCATTCCTTGAAATTTTTATGAAGTTGACAACAAGTATCTATAAGGCAGAAAAATGATGTTAAAGAAAAATGATATGGCTTCGTGATGTTTTAGCAAATCTTTTGAACCAAGTAAAACATGCAAAGAATAAAGATTTTTCATCAACACAAAAAATTATTTTACTTTGAATTGTTCCTTTGTTTTACACATCAGAACATTTATGTTAATCATAAGTCATTTGTTTATCATCTATTACGTACACAAAAATGCATAAATTGCAAAGCTTTGCACTAAAAGCAATCTTTTGCTAGATGATATGGAGTATCAGGACGCTTGTTTTTATTTTCTTAAACCTTGATTGTTGAGCATTGAAAGTTGAAAGTTAAAGGACTCATTTTCTGTTTTTCTGCATTGCTTGCATCACTTGATCCGCCACTCGATAGTGCTCCAAAATGTCGGAGGCGTCACCCATTTCGTGTGTGACCGGAGGCAGAACAAATCGCTTCGTTGTTGAAAATTCATCGTCTCTAGCATTCATTCCTTCGTTCCCATGATGCCTTTGACGTTTGACAGTTTGAATATCCAGTGGTACGTCATCGATTGCCCCACCCTCCCCCTCATCCTGAATTGTGCATACATCCGGGAGATCAAATATCCGGGACTCGCTGCTTATGCTGATAGACTTATTTGGATAATAGGCCACCATAAATTCCTTGTAGTGGGTAAAAATTTTTTGTTTAGGAATAGCAATGGCGAATTCTACCTTCAGAGGTACATTAGTACCGTTGATTTTAGCCACGTAGATGTGATGCACCTCGACAACTTGTCCTCCACCCCCGAGAGCATTCGTCTCTAAATTATCTGTGAGGCGAGTAAGAATTTTGTCGCGAACTGTTTGGCTAAATCCAACGTTTTTTGCTTCATCCTTCACGGCACTAAAGTTTCCCTGACTGTTGGCTTCGTAAATCCAGTCTTCACATTCGACGCCAAGGATTTCCACGGTACCGTTGTAATGGAAATTGTCGGGAACTTTCGTGAGGCCTCGGAATTCTGGAAGTATGGTCTTGTTGCACAAAGGTGCACCCTCCTTCAAATCGATTGCGTACTAGGACACAGAACAAGAAATCTAAGGAATTTAAGCGATAGAACATATTCCCGGGTTCTATAACGTGATAAAGCCACGTGGGAAGTTGGGGGAACACGAGGAAGGTTTATAAATCGCGAGCCGAAGGCGAATGATTTGTTAGTGATTTATTTATGTTCACCCAAAGTTCGAAGTGGCTTTATCACGTTATAGAGCCCGGAGAAAATGCGCTCTACTGTTTTTATTATATAAGTAGTTATCTGCCGGTTCTATCACCTGATAAAAAAACCGCTTGAAAACTAAATTGACCAATCAGATGATGCGTATTATGTTCATTATACAGTGCTATATAAAGCGCGTTTTGATTAAGTGTCGTAAAACCAAAACCAAAGTAATCACAACAGCCAATCAAAAGAAAGAAAATACCTTGAACGAGCCAATGCATGAGAGCTCAAAGTTATACTACCCAAAGCGCGGGCGCGGGCGCGGGCGCGGGCGCGGGCGACCAAGTCATGATTGGTATTCAATTTTGCAACTGAGTGGTTGAGAGAGTGGCACGAGATTTCTGAACCAATCACAAGGCAAAAAAATTACTGTAAGTTACTTTTATTGTAAATTCCACGAGGTGCATAGCACTGATAAGAGATTATACTGAACTTAATTGCGATGGCGATGTTTTTTTTTTTTTTTTCAGCAAAAATGGACAAGAATGTTTAAGAACAAATGCGTTATGTGTTAGAAGTGATGAGTGCTTATCTTAGCCGTGGTACTTTTCATGCAGAGCATCATCAAAAACTCTAAGAATCTACTTAACTGTTCCTTTCTCTATATTCATTTCTTCAGAAAGTTTAGGCTTCTATTACCATGCATAACATGCACTATAGATGTACTATAGAGACAAGCTTATCTTTTCCCTTTCGAAGATTTCATTTTCACGTTCTTTTTTATTTTTTCTTTGTTTTGCTTTCGTCTCTCTTTTTGTTTTTTTGTTTTTCTTTTTAACTTTCAGAAGAAGACAACTCATACACGGACACAGACTTCCTCCTTTCGGAAGGGTGAGAGACCCTGGTAACGAGAATAAAATTTGAATGTCATTTTTTTCCCGGAGCCCGCAATCACTCATAGCCAGTGGACTGTAATGTATATCTGTCTCATACTTTGAATTCTGTAATCCTCGGAGTCTGGGGATTAGACTAAAAATTATTTACCTGAGACCACCCTTCTCCTTCAGGCACAATTATCACTGTCATGTGCTGCGTCAGCCCCATCACGAGATCTTCACGTGATCTGCCACCTTTCTTGTCATCGCGGTATTTTTCACTCACTACAATCCGTCCTTCGCAGCCATCCTTGTCACAGAACGCGTCTGTTACAAATATCACGCCAAAGTACGACTGGGGAAACTCGGGCCGAACGCGTTCGGCCCCAGATCGGACGCAGGGATTTGGCGTGTGCGTTACACAGAAGCCTAGTTCAGTTTTGCTATTGCACACACATCTGTAATACAGAAAGGGCGTAATCAGAATTGTAAACACTTGAATGATTCTTTGTAGAGTAGAGTGTGTTTTAATTTTTTGGATGGAAAAGATGAGAAAGCCAATCAGAACGCATAATTTCCCCCTTCACCAGCGCACATCGGAGCCAGTTACGTTATAGAGAGAGGGTGAGTAAACATACTTGGAGCCAGCTGGACAATGATGAAGCTCTTCCGCGGGCTCATCCAAAGCATCAATTAAACACTCTCGCCATCCTGTGTAGTCAGCCAAGCAGTACTTGCCAAGTGGCTTCGCATCACAGAACTTGTATTCCTCCGCATGGGATGACGGGAAACAGAGAATGACAAGTTGAAACATCAGGAGTGCAATTACTCCCATGATGCCTCAGTTCTGTCTGAAAAAGAAAAACAGAAAAAAACTTTTCTTGACCTTGGATAAGCGGAGGAGGGTAGATAAATTTTCAAGAGATTTTTACTCGTTGTTTTCCGAGAGCTTCAAAGCATTTATATTGCTCGCTGTCTTTTTCTTTTGGTGACTTATTTGATCTGCAATCTTTCACAATTTTGATTAGTGTACATCAATATCAACTAGAACTATCAAATGTGTCGTTCAGTGGAGGAAATTTTATAATCATTGTATTTAAATTCAGAGCTGAGAGGGAACTACCATATTTCGTCAAAAAATTAAAATCTTTATTTTACCTGAGACTTTGCAAAGTTTTCAATCAAGACGACATCCGTGCTTTTAAAAAATTTTGTGTAAAATGCCGTTGTTTCAATGCTCTTAATTCTTGTACATGTTAGTCAAACAGTTTTTTTCTCTCTTTTTCTCTTTTGTGAATGATTATATATTTTGTTATTTCTAAGCATGGAGGTTTGTGAGTGGGTTGGGTTTCAATTTTGTCTGTTTGTAGGGGATAGGGAAAAGTAATTTACCAAGCAGGGAACAACCTTGTCCTATTGTAAATTTACCTGCCTTTGCCCAAATTGTTAGATAAAAGAAAAGAAAATAAATTCAGTTGTTCCTGCAAAAAACGTAATCAGCTTAGTGATACTGAGTGTATTTTTGCCCAGCTTGTCAAGTAAGATCAAGTGATATTTTTTCGTACAAAATATGACTTGCTACTGAACTTAAATTTTCAAAGTCAATCATGAACATCTCGGAAAGTTTATTCCGAGATTTGCGAGAGTATCCCGTTTAGGCTCGATTCCAATAGTTTCAAGAAATAGTTTTATGAAAAAATTTTAGCGCCGAATCTTTGTGTCGATCAAGAAATAAGCTCAACAACTGAGTTACACAAGACGCCGGTTTTACTTAGTTTTACAACTGTTCCCTTTGCTAGCTAATAAAGTGTTTAAACAACATACCTGTAGACTTAAAACACTCTTCGTATCCGTTTTTGTTTCTCACTTATTTAAATCATCAAAATTTTCTGCCAGAAGAACGACGACAATTCTTACCTGATAGCCTTAAATTAAAAATGAATATCGGAAATGCACGATGGGTTTGAGTAATGGTTTCCTCCAAAATGGCAGATACCAGTCGAAATGGGTGGGGTTGAGGCTGAACCAGGTAAGAACAATTAGCTAGGATGATCGGAACCATCTAAAAATCCTCCCCCCCCCCCCCGCCACAAATTCCTGTTTTTGTTAGATTTTTTTTCTCGACCTAGCCTGAGAATACAGTTTGTCATATTCAGCGCTGAAAAGTGCTGTTCGTGTACCGGATAGTCTGGTCGGTCGTTGCTTTATTGAGCTTGGCGTCAGGGAATATATAAAAGTCAATTACTCGGCCGGTAAGTTGAAACAAGTCACAGAAATTTATTCTGAGATGGGACGTAGAAACATGAAAATGAAGGGACTATTCCCTAAAATTCATCTATATCAGATGGGAATCACCCTTCCAAATGCATTGGATAGAATTTTTAAAATTACTTTTGGACTAGGAATCTCGGAAGTCAGTTTTGAAATGATTGAAGGATTTCTGTTAAAGAGACTAGTCCGGCTGAAACATGAGCCCGTGTAGCCATGCCCTTTTCTAGTCAGCGTACTCAATATTAGTTACCAGTGTCTCAAAGAAGCCACGATCACAGCCTGTCGCAAAATGTCGAATCGAGGAGCTTATTACAAGAATCGGTATGGAGGAAGAAGGTAATTATGGGCTTTGATTTGTATAGAAAGGCTATTGATGAGGAAAAAAAGACACAAATAGAATCAGATCAAAGCATAGAAAAGAGGCAAAGGGACAGGAAATATATAATTTTTGTAGATCGATAATCAATGGAAGAATTACACGTGTACATGACTAAGGATAGAAAGTCATTCTTGTAGACATGTTAAGTTGTGAGACGTAACAGCGTTTGCTCTGTTTATATTACGAAACAAACGTTATATCTATTTTATGTTCCTGATTATCAAGATATACTTTACGTATATATGCACGATCCTTCGCAGTAAAGCACTATTTGAGCAATAGTGAAAATCAGACCTGAAAAAAATTTCAGGCCTGTACGGGATTCGAACCACTGACCTCTGCGATACTAGTGCAGCGCTCTACTAATTGAGCTGACAAGCCAACTGGGAGCAGGCCATCAAATTAATTCGACATAAACCCGTAGATAATAAATCAAACAACAGAAGAGGCAAAGTTGTTTGATTTATCATCTACGGGTTTATGTCGAATTAATTTGATGGCCTGCTCCCAGTTGGCTTGTTAGCTCAATTGGTAGAGCGCTGCACTAGTATCGCAGAGGTCAGTGGTTCGAATCCTGTACTGGCCTGAAATTTTTTTCAGGTCTGATTTTCACTATTGCTCAAATAGTGCTTTACTGCGAAGGATCGTGCATATATACGTTTCATAACCACAGTTCATACATATGTTTCATATGTTTGTTGTTGTAAGATATACTTTCTAAACTTTAACTGCATTTTTGTGGTTTTTTTTTTTGTTTTTTTTGTTTTTTTTGTTTTTGTTTTTTCATTTGCAGGGGATCTAGGGGTGGATGGAGGGGAGGTTATCAAAACCAGAACAGTCATGGACAGGAAAGACCAGAATCTGCCTCATATGATGGGAGAGGATCCAGTTTTGGAGGCTCAAGGAACTGGGAGGTAAGAATTAGAATAGTGGGGAGTGATCATTTTTGGGGGATGTCAGAATCTATTCTCTATAGGAAAAAAATTAGTGTGGCTGACAAAATGTCTCATAATTATTATCTGAGATAAAATGATTTCTTGGGAAAAGCCATTCAGAAGAAAGACTGAACAGCATACTTATGATCAAATTATCAGTTGTGAGGTTAGAAACGTGAAAACTTGAGATGGAGCAAAAAAGTCTAAAAAAAAGGAAGTAACAAAATCTATGAAATTAGGTGATAATTTTATGGAGCCATGACTCATTGGATAGACCATTATCTATCTAGCCCTAACAGCAGTATGTATATTCTCTATACTGATCTCATACATATCCTGAGGTGCTTACAAGGAGAATTTGCATAACAATCAAGAGCTTTGTTAGTTGCTGATCATTGCCTTTATTCTTGTGACCTTAATGTGTGATTCAGGGGAGTTGATGGTGTAGGAAGAATTTGAATTTTCAATTAATTCTTAGAGATCTAAGGGTTAAACTGAATATTTTGCAGGTTACTCACTGCCTGTTTTCGAGTCAAGATGCTCTTTTTTCGTAAATGAATGCAAAATGATTTATTTTATCATGTATTCTTGGTTAGGATCTGGTTCGTATTCTTGAAAACTTAGAAGGAAAAAGCTACAAAGCTTATCATGATATATCAGGTAAATTTATCTTGTTTGATTATACATTCATGCAACCATCCTATCCCTGTATAAAGGGCCAGAAAGGTGGAGGGGGGGGGGGTTGGGGTGGGTGGGGTAAGTTTTTAAAGAAACCGTGGTGTTGCTGTGGTGTTGTATTACAAGTGAGCATTAGCTGTTTCTCAGATTGTTAGCCCTATACCGTGACAATTAGAGCTCAAACTTGAACTGACAGCTTTAGAATTAATTTTGTTCTGTTCATTTCCCTTGTACTTCAAAATGGATTGATTTCATACAAAAATTTGTAAGGAAGAAGAAGTGTCAAGAAGAGGATAGATGGCAAGCAGTGCAAAACATTGATATTTATAATATTTGATTGAGAAAGTAAATGTAACCTCTAAAGGTTACTAGTATGGCAGAGAAGACAATTCGAATGCACAATATAAATCACAGTTTAATTAAATGAGGTACGTAATCAAAATTACAAATGAAAATAAAGAGATTGGTTTGAAATCACAGATTAAAAAGGAGGAAGGATAGATTGAAGATAGCGTAGTTATGATTGATGGTTGTAGCTGAATTTTTGGCTGAATTTGTGTGGTTCGAAGTAAAAGAAAATACAGCAGAAGCTAAACTAAGAATATATCCCTGAGAAATGTAATACTAGCCTAATTGACAATGATTGACAGAAGCATTTATAAAGTGAACTGAGAGTGAGAAATAAACCAGTGTATCTAAAAACAAAAGGAATTATCTTAGATGTAAAATAATGAAAAACTCACTTTGGTCTAGCTCCTAAACTAACAGTAAAATTATTCTGTAAAAGTCTCTAAGATCAACTGTAGATGATTAATTTTGATTTCCCCTGTTTGGAAATTTGTGGCCTACATTAATAATCATAATACCATGCTTTACAGGAGCTAACAACAGCAGAACGGTGATGCTTCAGGACTGTCATTTTTATAGTTTTATTTTAATTTCTGTTCTGCTCTAGGATGCTGGATTTTTCCAAACTTTAAACTTTATGCTGACAAAATACAGAGTGATCCTTTTGCTCCTGCATCACTATTCAGAGTTGTTATGGATCAAGAGGCTGCAGGATACCCAGCATTTACCAACAGGTATCTTTTTGCATCTAGTAAGAACCAAAAAAAAACTTTGCACATTCAAATTTTGCAGGTGTTACAAATCAGACTTTATGGAAACCAAACAAAAGAGCAGAGGATGTTACTTTTGGTCCCTGATATATAAAACTGAAACTGATATTATTTTGTGTCCTTTCACAGTGCTCGTCTTCAGCAAATAGCAACAGGGGACTACTTAACTAGGATATTTTCCAATCTTGTGCGGTTTGGAGGCCATGACAGACAGCTGAGTGGCGGAGGGGAAGGATGGCATGGCAAGAAAGGGGGGAGCATGAATATCGAAAGGTTTGTAACTGTCCAATTCTGGAATATTCCACTGGGCTGGGTTGTTTAATAATTGTTAAGCTAACCCCAGATCAGAAATCACCCTATTAAATATTTTTTATGTTATTGCACAACTCGGGCAGCCAGAGGGCCAATAACTAAAATCAACCAATCAAAATGCTCTATTGCCGGTCAATATTCTCTCAGTATTGGACTGGGCACTGTCCCGAATGTCCTGAATGATACCGCACTTGTGTCCCTTTGAACTTCAGTCTTATAATAAATCTCTTATTAACCAAGCTCGCTCTGGACCGTACTGGAAGAATATCGGCCCTCTGTCTTTTTTGTACGGACCGAGCGCAGCGAGGTTCATACTGTCAAGACCTCGGGCCGATATTCTCCCAGTATGGCCCTCGCGCTCGGTTAATAAGATATATATAATATGAATTTAAAGAAATTTCATTTGATGTGTAGATGAAAATGAAGTATAGCAGTGATCCTCATAGGTGTATTTATTTAAGCAATTGCAGAAAACAAGCCTGAAAAAAAAATCCAGGCTTTGATCGAACTCAAACCTGAGCCTCCCAGATACTAGTTGGATGCAAATACCACTTAGCTAGCCACAGGTCGGGAGCCAGACAAATTTTAGGAGGTTCTTCTTCCCTATGATGGAATCTGATCACAATTGCCTGCAGTTTACCTGAAAGGATCATGGGAATTTTTATGGTCTCTCAGTTTCTAAATGCTCTGTAATATGTCAGTTTTAAGTTGCTTCATAGCAAGTTTTTTCACCTTTACTTTCAATCAATGAATCAGTCAATCAACTTTATTTAACGAGGGTAACACAGGACAGGGCTTCAACTGAGTAACTAGTGACCCTCAAATATAATTGAGGGCCACTTAAGTTACTCAGAAATAATTGACTTCTCAATTATTTCTCTTGTGTTTAAAGGGAAAAGTGGAGGAACTGCACTGAGAACTGCCTGAATTGAGTGAGATTGACTTAAAACCTCACTGGAGGCCTATAAATGCATGAATGAAGTGACGCCAGCCATTATATCGACAGGGTTCGTACGCGTCTTGAAAACCCTTGAAAACCCTTGAATTTCAGGAGGCCGATTTCAAGGCCTTGAAAGTACTTGAATTTCGTTTTGGGTCCTTGAAAGTCCTAGATTTTTGTTTATTGAACAACATCGAAAAATATCTGCTTTTGTTTTGCACCATCGGTAAACCCAAAACATAGATGTTAACGGAAACATTTTTCTTGGTTTTGAGGTAAAATTGTCATTACAAAAAGCCCTTGAAATTTCTATGTAGGGTCCTGGAAAGTCCTTGCAAAGTCCTTGAATCTTTGGCCTGAAAAAGTGTGCGAACCCTGTATCGATTATATTGCAAGCATATCACCCCTTTTAACCTCTGAGTCCCTAAGAGTAACCAGCATTTAATTACTCCTTACAATATCCCCCCTGAATCAAACATTAAGGTCAGGAGAATAAAGGAAATGATCACCAACTAAAGAAGCTCTTGATAGCTTAACAAATTCTCTTTGCCAGCACCTGGAAATGTATAGAAAACAAAGTATGAGAGGCTAAGAGAAGAAAGGACATATCTAATTATGCAGGCCATGAATAGTTTTTCATTAAATCTAGTTTATAATGTTTTTTATTAGTGTAATTTTATTTTTGTGTTTTTTGTAGACCTTGTCAACACGTTCTTGAAAGGACCTCTTGTATCGTGACACCTGAAACTGTTGAGGTACATACCTGTGAACATTTTATCAGTGCCGTGACTCTTGACTTCTCAATTATTTCAAGGGTTTGATTGGGTTTGATAAGATCTTGCAGGGCTGAAAAAAAGAGCGGACGGCGAAACGAACTTTTTTTGCTCGTCGACGAAATGGTTGTTAGCGAACTGTCGTGTTGGCAAAACGACCGAAGGCAAGCTCGATGGCTTGGGGCCCGTTTCTCGAAAGTCCCGGTAACTTACCGGACCCGTAAAGCTGTTCTGTTTTCATTCAAGATGGGGATTTCAAAGTTTTCAAAATGATTCAATAAAACTATCAGCTAAAGAAACAAAAAGGACTGGTTTGGGTGTTAGAACCTGCTTTCCTATCCTTTAAATTTTGACTTTTAACATCAGTGTCTTCGGGCCCGTTAAGTTGCCAGGACTTTCGAGAAAAGGGCCCCATGGCCGGTTTGTTAAAGCAAGGTTAAGATAACCCAGGGTTAGTATAACGTCTGATTTCAGATCTGAAAGCCTTAATAGAAACTTCAGGGGAATTATTTATGTGTACAAGTTGATGATTGAATGCTTCTAAAAGAATAGGCTAAAATTATCCCAAATAGGTATTGAACAAGGAATAAAGAAACCCAAATTAAAATTTATCCTTGGGTTATAGCGCTTTCAACCTTTGAACAACTGGTCCCTGATTATTATCTTTTTCAGTTGAGGTTCACAGTATCTCTTCCAGCTAGAGGCCGAAGCATCGAAGGACATGCCTGTAAAAGAATCCTCACTGAAAACCTTCCACAAATAATCGAAAAGGTGAAACTTAAGAATTACGCAAGCTTGAGAAATAACCTTTCCCAGAATGATGTTTGAATCTTTTTTTTTTTTTAAGATTTTCTTCATGTAATGTTCCCCGTGTGTTACTGTTTCCCAGGCTCTTCCATACAGAAGCCAAGATCAAGCAGCTTTAAAGAAGCACGTGGAGTGTGTTGAGGACCAGGAGTACATTCGTTCCCAGCTCTCTGCAGCCAACCTCGTGTCATTTGTGAGAGATGAAGCTGTTCTACCTCGTGCAAGTGGTGCAGATGACAGGCCAATGGAAAAGTCTGGTGTCACTTTGTTCAAAAGTCCAGACAGTTTGAGAGTGGAGTTTAATCTGCCACACGCTGGAAAGTAAGAACAAAGTGCTTGGTGTGTTGTATGTTGAAGCAGCTCTGCACATTAATTTGAGTTTCTAATTAGAGAAATTTCTGTAGAGCGCATGTCGTAAAACAATAGTCGTTACAACAGCAGCCATCAGGAGAAGGAAAAATGAATAAATGGGGTAAGTTTCTGAAGAAACTGTGGTGCTGTGTCGGTGGAAGTAACAAAGTAATTGAGGTTTTATCAACTGAGTTAATGTAAATTGATGTAACATTCGGTCTGGCGAAGGGCTAACGCTCGAAACGTCAACTTCTAAAACTCCCTTCGCTCTCGCGGACGAAGGGCTAACTCTCGAAACGTCATCTTCTAAAACTCCCTTCGCTCTGACGAAGGGCTAACGCTCGAAGCGTCAGCTTCTAAAACTCTCTTCGCTCTGACGAAGGGCTAACGCTCGAAACGTCAGCTTCTAAAACTGCCTTCGGTCTGACGAAGGGCTAACGCTCGAAACGTCAAATTCTAAAACTCCCTTCGCTCTGACGAAGGGCTAACGCTCGAAACGTCAGCTTCTAAAACTGCCTTCGGTCTGACGAAGGGCTAACGCTCGAAACGTCAGCTTCTAAAACTCCCTTCGCTCTGACGAAGGGCTAACGCTCGAAACGTCAGCTTGTAAAACTCTTTCCGGTGGCCGATGTACTTTATCAACGCAGTTGATAAAACTCTAATTAGGGAAAAGAAAACATCGCAAGAAGCTTGGATTGGCTAATATTAGTTACGTGTGCTGCACGATTTCTTTGAAACAATCACAAACCGGAGTGAGAAAAAAAAAAAAAAAAAGATGCAGTCTTATTTTCGATTCTCACTGCCTTACCATATGATAATTCGTTTCATAGGGTAGCAGGCATGGGTATCCCTAAAGGTGTCTCTCTTATTGTGGGCGGTGGTTTTCACGGCAAGTCCACACTGCTCAGTGCTATCCAGTTTGGAGTGTATAATCATATCCCAGGGGACGGACGGGAGTTTGTCTGCACTGATCCTACAGCAGTCACAATACGGGCGGAGGATGGTAAGAAGTGATTTGTTTTACGTGTTTTAAATATTTTGCGTATCATGCTTTATATTTGTATTTCTTTGTCTTTTCTTTCGTTAGGTTTCGTTTAGCTTTCCTAGGTTTGTTATCTTTTGCCCTTGTTTCGAAGCACGCTGCACTGTGAACCTAAGAACTTTTTTCTTTTTATTATTATTACGTGTAGGCAGAAGTATAGAGAAAGTAGACATACGGCCATTTATAAACAACTTGCCTTTTGGTCGAGACACAAGCAGGTTTTGTACCCAGGACGCCAGTGGTTCGACTTCACAAGCTGCAAATATTGTTGAGGCTTTGGAAACTGGGACCAAGTGCTTGCTTATTGATGAGGTAAATATTTCGTGAGTCGATATCCACGAGTAGTTAGTTTCATTAGCGGTTGCACGGCGGTATCTGTTGAAGAGATCTTAAGTTCATCCCAAAATGATTCTACAACATGGCTAGCAACATTCGTGTAATTAAATTCAATTGCGTGTGCGTGCTTCATCTTTCTTTTGTACACGTCATTGTGCACCCTTCCGACGTCAGCAAACAAATGACTGACCGCAAAGATCAGGGTGGTTTTTCCGTCACATCCCGACTGAGATAGACTTTTAGGTGCTCAAAATGAAAAGCAAATTTGCAGAAGTATCTCGTTCTGGAAAGAAGTGGACACTTCAGTCTTGTAAGGAAAGAGAAGGGCTTTCAAGTCAACCATGCTACGATTTCCAAACGCGATACGAATTTTGGTAGGAAAATGTTGATATGTTCTTGAAGTATTGTGCAAAAGAGGTGCTGTAAATCTGACATCTTTCCAAACTTTCAACACAACGCTGATGTGATTCCTTTCTTATGCTTATGTGGTTTTTGATTTTTCAACACTCAAGGGAAATGCGATTCAAAGTTTACTTTTCCTTACCCAGGATACGAGCGCAACGAACTTTATGATTCGAGATGCCCGCATGCAGAAGCTGGTTGCTGCTGAAAAGGAACCAATCACGCCTTTTATATCGAAGGTGAGTAGTTGACTTTGTTTGAGTGCAAAATCGAAAGTACGCATGGAAAAGGGAGCAGGGTTGGCGTAGTGGTGAGAGCGCTCGCCTTCCACCAATGTGTCCCGGGTTCGATTCCCGGACCCGGCGTCATAAGTGGATTGAGTTTGTTGGTTCTCTACTCAGCTCCGAGAGGTTTTTCGGCTGGTACTCCGGTTTTCCCCTCTCCTCAAAAACCATCATCATTTGAATTTATTTAATTTAGAATTTATGTGGATTTACACGCGACCCCACAAGCAGTTCAGCTTTAAACATTATCGTGTCTAAATAAAGGTGTTATTATTGTTATTATTATTATTATTATTATTATTATTATTATTATTATTATTATTATTATTATTATTATTATTATTACGCGCGGGGATAAAGCACTAGAAGTTTTGTTCAAGAACGAACAAGGCCCACGTTGACTTTTGATGACAACGAAGGCAAAGGCAAAGGGTATACAAGACGTTCGTATGCAGGCCAGGGAGATATGGTCTAGGAGATATGAGCTTGCTCCAAGGAGAACTCATTTATTAACTTAACGTGTAAAATTTCCGTTTAAAATATTCAACATTTTCATGATCATGTATCTGCTCGCAGGTTCGGAGCTTGTATGACGATTTTGGGGTCTCGTCGATTCTCGTTATCGGAGGCTCGGGAGATTATTTTCAGGTAAACAGCATAAATGATAAAGCAATCCTCAACTGAGAGTCGAAATTAACCCGGGATTGCTTTGGTTTTACTTAATTTTTGTCTCGCACTGTCGTCTCAACCATTCAAATACAAAAATAAAATCAATTGCGACTTAATCGTCTGCTTTAAGCAGTTTGCTTGGTTACACTTTGAGTTCTCATTGGCTAATGATAATGTAAAGTTTTGTTCAGTGATTGGTTCACAAAACTCGCGTCATTCTCTCAACCAATCAGATCCAAAACTAAAATCAAACGCGACTGGGTCGTCCTCGTTTTCCCGCGCTTCAAGGAGTTGCTTGTTTACATTATGAGTTCTCATTGGCTAATGATAATGTAAACTTTTTTCTAATTGGTCGCTGGGATTACTTTGATCTTGGCTTTTTTCGACTTTCAATTGATAACTGCCATGTACAATGAAGGAGCAACGTCTTACCATTTGTCATTTCCTCAGTTTACAACTTCGATAATTTGAACATTGCAAATAAGAACCAAATTTATTTGGCTTGATAGACCTCGTGCGACAGAGGTACTTCTTCAAATCACAAAGTTAATTTAAATGTATTCAGTTTTTTTCTCTTTGTACTCCTTTTGTACTGCAGGTTGCTGATCATGTGATCATGATGGACTGTTACTCTTCGCGTGACGTCACAGATCAAGCAAAGGTCAGTTCGCAGATTTGATAGAGGCATATGAAAGTGCTAAACAAAAAACTCTGAGGCTGAACGCGAGAGCAAAGAATGCAAAGAAAACATTGAATCAGCTCTAAAAACCTGCAGGAAACACTGAAACAAGTGGCAAGCCCAAAATGTGTGCCAAGAACCACGAAAAAATGTATACATGGGTAGCAGTCACTTTTCCCGCGCTCTTCACTAAAGTCACGGTTTCCCCGCGCTTTTTTCACCGAAGTAACCTTCTTATTGCACCTTTCGCGAATATCACAATTTCGCTAGTTTCCTATTGCGGACCGTTTTCCCGCCCTCTCTACCTTTTTCAATTATTATTCACCAGGTGCATGTTGTCACCAGTTTCGTTCTTACCCAGTCTTCAGTCAAGTAGTATGTTTCCCTTATTTTTACAAACAAAGCCTTTTCACCTTTTATTTCGTTGTCGTTTTTTAGGCCATTGCTTTGGAGCACAGGGAGAGCAATCCTCAGCCTTGCATTCCGTTCGTTATGCCTACACCTCGGATTCCCATAGCGAATAGTTTTGACGCCACAATCGGCGACAGAGAGAAGGTTTGTAAAAAAAACCTTTCTTGTACAATATCATAGTTCACATAATTTTGAATTATTTAAAAAGAAGTGCTGCATTGCCAGGAGGTGAATTTTTTAAGGTAGCAGAATCTACGTGAGTTTCCTTGTGAAAGTCCTCCCATTTTTTGAGAATTTTGTATTTCGGGTCACACCCAATAAACCGCTCTCTTGCTCCGAGCTTGTAGTTTGACCCTTAATCTTAAGTCTCGAAAATGGACGGATTTAGTGGTTTAGAATCAGCCTTGAAGTTTTTTTTTTTTCCATAATGATGCGTTCAAACCCTAAATTAACAATTCAAACTGGCTTTCTGGTATCGACGGGCAAGAAAACTTGTTATTGGTTGTTAATCTTGCTCTGTTCCTCCAAGCCTTTTTGAGGTGATTGTTATGATAATTTCATTTTCAGGTCAAAGTAAAGGGAAAGACGCAGTTTGGTTTTCAGGTTCAGTTTGGTAACGAAGATATTGATCTCTCGTACATCGAACAGCTTGGAGAGTTTAGTCAAACGAGGTATAAAATCTTCTCACCTCTTTGCTGTACCTAGCTACAGTTCATATAATGCTCTTCCTTCTTTGCACGTAAGATTAGTCCATATAGATGGAGAATTTTCCATTTAAACACGAAGTCGCGCTATAAAAGGAGAGGTCCCTTAGGTGCCTGGTAGACGAACAAAAGGAGCTAATGAGATGTTTACTTCCACCAGCATGGTGGCAATGATGTAACGTGCGAACCGCCTACTTCGATTTCAAATTTACCGCCACAAATAAAGACAGTCTCCATTGGAGAAAGGAAATACAAATCTCAAAAAATTCTTGTATTGTGATGAAAACATAAAACAATTTTGAGGAATGCGCCTGCTGTTCACCGGCTTTGGATTAGCTATAGCAGAAGCTGACTTGATTCTTAGAGTTCTACATCACACGACGGTTGATTGACAAATGGTCCAGAGGCACCTAAGGCACCTCTCTTTTTATAGCGCGCCTTCGTGTTTAAGTGCAGATTTGAATCTCCTTTTTTTTTCACTGTTTGATTAGAGTTATAGGAGATACCATACTGTACGCACGAAATAATCACATGGACGGAAACACATCGCTTCTGGAAGTGTTGCAAAGGTAAGTACACCTTAGTATAATGCGTCGTTAAGGATTTTTACCAACGTCTTTCGTGCAAATTTTCTTTACATAGTGAATAATACATGGACGCGCGTAGTTATAGAAATTCTCTTATCGTGGTCAAATCGATTTCTTACTCGTTCTCCGCGCCGTCACTCGGAAATACCGTGTTGAACACGAGAAGAGAAATTCCTTATCTGCAAGCAACTACGTATTATTTTGTTTTATTAGTTAAACACCACGGGCCTTTACGGAGAGGTCACCTTATTAACAAATGAGAATGGTGAACGCTTTGCCATCTATCTTACTGAGTGGGGAAAAAAGGCTAATGACGTGTCAGCCGCTGATTGGCGATATTAAACACACGTAAAAAAATATAATTTTACACGCGTGCAGTTATGGCTTTTTCTTAGGGCAGGAAATTCTCGTAAAACACCGCAATTTATATGAAAAACATTTGTTACAAATATAAACCTCTCTCCTTTTCGTTCCTAACTTTTACAGCTGTTAAAATTGTTTATAATTGAATCTTTCTTTTTAAGGGTGGAGCAAGACTTCAACACCAAAGGTCTAGACGTACTCAGTCCCAGACTTCCTCTTGGGAGCTACTCTCGCCCCAGACTTCACGAGATCGCTGCTGCCATCAATAGGTTTAGAAGACTGGCCATGAAATGAGATTGAAAAGCGACGACGTAGAACGAGGGAAGAAAAGGATTGGAGTTAGTCATACGTTCTCTTATTCTCACATCGAGTTTGCTATGGGAGCGCCCTATTTAGATGAACCTGCGGTTTCAAGCGTTCATAAAGGTTGCCAGGTAACATGACGTCAGGCGAACGAAACTACGGGCAGAATATAATGGAATTTGTTTTCAATTTTGAACTATCTATTTACAGACATACTACGTGTAGCTTACAGATGTAAAGTGTAAATGTGCGAGTTGGAAAATAAAGTAACTCGTTGGTCCAGAATGTGCAATTTATGACCCTCTTCACTTCAGCCAGTTTGACAGTTTGCTTTGATCATGGCTCTCTCTTGGAAGATCTCCACAAGCTACGTTTACGATCAAATGGACCTCTGCCTTGTGACACAACACATACAACGCAATTAGTGACAATTTCGTTCTTTCACTGCAAGCGATTAATAGTGTTTATCTTGAAACGGTTACTCTTATTGGCGAAATGAAGATCCAACGATGGACGGGGTGAGGAGGTGGGTGGCAGAACTCTTTACTGCTTTGTAACTGATACCAGCATCACAGTCACGTTATCAGAGCTTCCATTCCTGATAGCCTCGCTGGCGATTTTGTGACACGCCTCCTGGAAGCGTGCAGAGACTGGGTCGAGTTGTACATCTTCCAGACCTGCAAAAGTTTAAGGGTGGGGTTTTATAACTTTCACTGTACATTCCTGGTACCCAGGATCTCTCTTCCTCCCACCCCTGGGAGACACTGTGAATGAGCTGGGCACTGTTTTCGATACCAACTGAGCAAACAGGCAATCGTATAGTGTACAACAGATAAACCACACACCTGTATTGTTAATGATCGTTTCGGTTTCTTCGAAATTTTCTTTCTGTGAAGTGAAAAAGGGAAGCAAGGGGACCATTTTAGCGAGGGAACCTTTCAATTTAATGTAGCATTGCCAACGAAACTCAAAATTATAGTGAAGTCCAATCAGAACAAATTGCTATATCACAGAAAGCCACACGTCATTGGCTTTAAGCGCGGGAAAAGGAGTGTGAAGTCACCACTGGTTTCAGTTTTGCATCTCACTGGCTGGAAAGTTAGCGCCAGTTTTCTAAACCAATAACTGAGTTTTACAAAGTAGAACCAATGAAATCCTTAACTACGTTCCAATTAGCGCCGCCCTTGGGTAAACTTTGCACTATATCAGAGGAATGCGGCATTTGATTTAAGATTACGAGTGAAAAAATAAAGGCATATGCGGTCCAATTTGGCGGTACTCTGTACAAAGCTTGTTGTTAAAAGCACTAGCAAAGCAGTCACGACTATGTATGTAAACCAGCGGGGTACTAGAACTTTCCACATGTTTCTGTTTTACAAAGTACTTGAGGAATGATTAAAGGTCAGTTCTGTCCGTGATTTAAGGAAATATTTTGAAATAAAAGTCGCTTCGGAAAAGCCAAGAATCTAATAACCACTGTAGCGTTCAATATTGCGTGATCAGGGTATAAACCAACTTGAGGACTTCGTTTGCAGTAAAACTTACCTCCAAAATGTCGTTGATAAACTTTAACGCAGAATCTACGGAAAATCCCTTCCAAAGACCATCGCAAGCCAGAAGCAAAAACCTAAGGGGAACAATGCAATGATTAAAATCCTACGAACACAAAATCTGCTTTAGTCGATTTGAGATTTTACAGAGAAATAACTGTAAGCTAACAACTTTCTCGAAGGTTTTTTTTTTTTAATTATAGCGAACATCACTCTGAAATTCGGCCGTCGTCCCTAGGCCCTGCTCAGACCGAAAACATACCTGTCATTATCTGTCAGAGTGCACCTCATGACATCCGGGATACAGCTGACACCACATCTCTTGAATCTACCATCTCCGATCGAACGCGACACTTCTAAGACGCCAAGAACTCGACCTTCTCTAAAAAATATCATAACAAAGTCTGATAAGGACAAAGTAGGTTCATAAGGTTTCTTTTCGATGTTGAGTCGTCTTTTTCTCAATTTGACAAATAAGATATTGACGATCCTGTTATCAGATCGTCTAGGTGAGAGTAGCCCTTAAAAAAATTGGATATTATTCTTATTAATGACTCCAACTTTGGTTTCTACCTGACAGTTCCTCCGGCCTTTTGAATTCGCATCCTTTCCTCGTACTACAAATTAATAACAAAAACGCATTCAGGCGACGAACAACTTAAGTTTTATAAATGAAAGTTAGTTATTTGTTATCTTTCACAGCATAGATAAAGGAGGGTCGGATTGCTCCCGTTGCCTAGCATTCTTGCTGAGGAACATTTGGCCATATGTCACAGCTGTAAAACCCCGTTTATCCAAGCAAGTGCTTTCTTTCAACCTGTTCCATATATCCAACACAGATATGACCGCACAAGAACACAAATGTGAATCACCAGCTTCATATGGTCCGTGAGGCCCCGCGCGCGTAACCCCAAGCGTAAGCAGAAGGGGCTGACGTGCGCTGGTCCAGAAAAAGCTCTCCGTTCCTACACTCGCACAGCTTTATTGCAAAAACTTAAAGGAATAAAGAAAAAGGGGAAAAAAGTTGCCTGTTTCGATAAATTGTGAGTTTCTTGTTCTAACTCGAAAAAAAAAAAAAAAAAAAAAAAACAATGGGAAAGTTTTGATTGTAGAATCCTTTTTGTGGTTGTCCCGCGCGCACCCGTCTATAGCATCCTATTTAGGTTGAAACAAAACCTTCGAAGAAGTCACGTGATAAAAATGCTTATTGACTAAGTTTGGTTGGGCCGGATGAGAAAATAGTTTTCTCTCAGCTGTGAAGTTTGGACTGCGCTCAGACTGTACGTCATAACCTAGTTTTCTCTCAGCTGTGAAGTTTGGACTGCGCTCAGACTGTACGTCATAACCTAGTTTTCTCTCAGCTGTGAAGTTTGGACTGCGCTCAGACCGTACGTCATAACCTCGAGCCAAATATTTTCCTGTCCGGCTCGACAAAAAAAACAAAGTAAATAAGTACATAGACATTACCTGAGATGGAGAATGATCTTTGGAGAGAGAAACCACTGATGTCTCTCCATTTTCACCACAGCGACAAAGAAGTGCCTGTAAGTCACGATCAGAAAATCATACTCCGTCATTAGCCATTTACTTTAGGAATACGGACAGGGATTTTTTAAAGAATTGCCTTCTTTAATCATAGTCGCCTTAAACACTTTTTGAGAAAAAGGGGTAAATTTAACAAATAGATTCCATGATGCTGTGTGTCTGTTATTATGATTTTAAGTGTGGTCTGTGCGATGCAGACTATGTCGGCTACACATGCCGGCACCTCTACCAACGTGATGAAGAACACAAAGCGTTTCAGTCTTCAATCGGGAACCACATTAAAGAGCGGCATGGGCATACCCCAGGTGACTTGCATCACAGTTTCAAAATCCTGAAGAAATGCAAAAATAAACTGGACTGCCTAATTTACGAGATGCTTTTTATAAAAGAAATTAAGCCAAGCTTGAACAAACAGTCAGACTCAATCCGCGCAAAGCTATTTTTATAATAGTTTACTTTCGTCAACTCTAATATTACTTTATCCGTATCGTCTCCTTTGCAATTTTATCACTTCTATTTTACGCCTAGCGTTTACATATTTCCATATTTTATCGCCTTTATCATTCCCACGTCTTGAATTTAGTATATATATGTAAAAATTTTCCTTTTCATCAGCTTGAAAATGATCTCAGCAAGGTCGAAACGTCGTTCAAAATTATTATCACTAATTTTTATCTCAAACTGATTTCCTTGTTTTATTAGATTTTTAATTGTTTAATTGTTTATCACGTAAATTGTTATTTTGCTATCGTTAAAGTAGAATGTGACAGGTAGCGTTGCAGCATAGAATAATCAAAACAGTGATGTATCTAATCAGATATTTCCAGGGCGTTATGCACGTAGGAACATACAGCATGATTGTCAAGTAAACCCACGTTTGATAAGAAATTAGTGCCTGTACGGGACGACGTATCTGGGTGTGGATTTCCTTAGCTAACAAATGTAGCGATTTTTGTGACCTTAAAGCTAGAATGGAATAAACTGATAGATAGATCGTAGAACCGGACGTGTAATGTTGAATTGTCGACAATAAAGCCTGGATCAAGTGCAAGTATACAGTCGAAGATTACCGAACCAGCGTGTGCGGGAATTCTTAGTAACGCAAGCGAGAATTTCTGAGAACATATAAAATGATCGTATGGTAAATGTAAGTCATATCTGCACAGTACCCTACTATCACCAAGGTTTGCCACGTACAAAACGTCATCCATAACAAGAGCTGTGACGGCAGTTGATCCATCTTTCCAAACTGGTGACCTATGTAACGTTTAGTGAACCTTGTTAATCATACATAAAGCACTACAAAACTTTGGCATTACCACACTGCCTCACTCCACCGAGAAGTATAAATGGATACCAATGAACTGTCTAAGTGTGACAAAATACTGGGGGAAACCTGCCATGAACTAGCGCTAAGGAATATTGCTGGAAGCTTTGAAAGAAAATCGACATTTCCAATTTTTGTCTACAACTTGAAAATTGGATGCTCTAAAAACAATAAGGGAAATTATCCCAAAAAGGCGTTTGAATGGAGAAATAAAGAAACCTCAGGATTAAAATTCGACTCTGGGTTTGAGCTGATTGGCCTTCAAACAACAAGGCCCAGGAGCATAGTTTCATGGAAATGGGTACTGGTGAGCTGGACATCATGGAAATCGGATGAAAAGCTGGGGGATAATGAAATAGGAGTTGGAGTAGCAATACCCCTATATGCTTCATGCTCTGGAAGTGTCGTGTCTTTTCCCGCCAATAGTAATTATTTTAATGTATTTCATTGTTTTCTTTGGTCACGTGGTCTTTAGTTTTCGCAGTCATTCACGAAATTTTAAGCTTTGCTTTGCCTATCGTTTCTCGACCTTTTATGGAGTTGATTTAAACTTTTTTCGAGCTTAACTGTTGCGGTGGCACGGTTGTTTTGAGTCGAGTAAGTATAGGTTCAGTATTCCGCTTGTGGAGCGCTGAATGGGCCGATCGAGGATAATAAAGAACAAGAGGATTTACATACATTACAAGAAGCTTGAAGAAGCTCCAGCAGTGTTACCAGTTGGTTCAAGTGCTGACTTTAACAAAGAAATTAACTGAATTTCAACAAACTTACGCCTTTGATGCTTCCAGTAGAAACTCATCATCAGTCTTTTTGTAAGCATCTGTTAAACATCTTTTTATCTCTCTGTCCTTGTTAGCTGCTTCTCCTGTACACAGAAAAAAGTGTCGAGGAGTAAATCAAAATGAAACTTGCGTTTAGTTAAAAATTACTAACAGTGAGTCGATAGGGAAACTAAGTTTGTCATCAATTTACCATCAACCTTTTGGAAACTTGAGTACAATGTTCTTGTGCAAGTGTTCTGCTGCAAACTGAGCTGCTTTAGGGCCTGCATGTCCATCAAACACTCCATAGTAACACATATTGGAACTACATGTACAAGACAAACAGTAAAGAAACATTAACTTGAGCTTATTTCACCCTTTGCTAGCCTAATCGTTCTAGCAGTTATTACACAGATACCAAAAAAATAGTTTTACTTTTTTCATTAAACCAATTTTTGGAGCAGCTAAAGGGAAAAAATTGCACATCAGCTGCTCTGAGGTGAGTAGTACTTGGTATTCACCTCTGAACTAGCCAATCAGTGTGCACAAAAAGCAATATTCACCTGTGTGGTGTGTACCAATAATTATTAGTGCCAGACCTCCCACCCTCTTGTCTACATTCTTTCTGCCAATGGAGGATGGAAGGCCTGCTCACTTGCTACTTGCCTGGCATCATCATGGATTATCTAATCACTGAGCAGAATTCTATAATCCCATTTTGATGGCGAGGAGAGAGCTGTCCTGTTGTTTAACAACATTCTTCTGCTAAGAATTATTTCGAAAGAAAAACCTGCTCATTAAGACTCACATTCCAAGAGGTTTCTCTGTACCAAACTCTTCCATGAAATCATCATTAATAACATGAGCATCTTGCATGTCATTTCTTTCTCCTTTCCTTTCAGCAGCAAAGCCCCTTAGTCTGTATTTAGATTCTAAAAGGAAAGATAAAACTTGTTAGTCTGTTGCCTCTAGTGATTGTGTTTCCTCCTGTGGAGCTTTTCTTGCCTCAAGCATGAAGGGGTGTTTGAATAAGACAAGCTTTCTTTTTAAGAGCGGAGTTTACTCAGCAACTCAATAGTCTAACTTTCAGCACTCCCACACACTAAGAATAATTCTGTTTCAATAGCAACCTGCATATAATTATAGTGCAAACAAACAATGTTCCATCTAGGGAATAACTATAGTTAAGAGTGCTAATTTAAAATGCATATGCGTTATTAACCAAGTGTGAGGTCGAGATGACTGGATATTGCCTGAGTTTTTTTTTTTTTTTTTGCATTTTTATGGACCGGGATGAAGTTGAGGTCCATAAATACTGTCCAAGAATTACAGACTTGGTTCTGATTCTAATTTCATGCTTGGGATCAATGTGGGTAATCTCGAGCAGGTAAGATGATCCCATCTTGCCTGCTCAGGCAGCCAATCAGAACCCAGGATTTGCTTCATCTTGCCCACGGGCACTGCGAGCAATGTAATAAAGAGGCATATCACAACAGGTTGCATCACAAAGAAGTGTGTCTGCTATTGGTGGTAACTGCCTGTGGCATTAAAGCCACGTCAAATGGTTTTAGGACCTGTATCAAAGTATTAAATACAAATGGAGGGGGAGTGCATAATTTCATGGTGGGAAATCGAGTCATTTTGTCCTTTTTATAATCGGCGAAAAAAAATGAAGGACACGAGAGGATTGTGTGAAAACCATGTGTTCCACACTACAAGTAACACCGTCTCAGTTTTGTTGTCCTTAACCTGACCAGCGGAAGAGGTAGTGAAGGTAAGGAAAATTTTTTTAAAATTGCACAAAACTCTCACGTTTTAGTGGTCTTTTTGCTGGGGTGGAAGGATCTTCTCCAGTAGCTTCTAGTTTCCTTTTCGAATTCTTTTCTTCACTTCTCTCCGATGAAGGAAGGTCCTCGTACAAATTTCCGACTGAACCCGACACGTTATTTCCACCTGCTGAAATAATATAAAACATACCACACTCTATTTCACAAATCAAAAAAAAAAAAAAAAAAATTAACACAAACAGAAGAGTTTTCTAGTTATTACAGGGTGGAGGAAGATCGCCAAACAGATCGTCCATTTTGAGTCGCGAAGGCGCAGATTGACGTTCAGCGGTGATTACAAGTAGTAATGTTTTTCTCATATAACAGAGAATACGAATAGAAGAGGTGGGCGAGACATAAAGAGGGAAGTGGCAAGATTGAGCCTGCCCTCTCGCTTTGCAAGTCAGCAAACTTTATCAACGATAAATAAGTCATGAGTATGCCTTTACCACTCATTTTAAATGTTTGGGATTTCAAGACGTAGCGTACAGCTTGTTAAGGAAAACTCAATTTTTCGTTGTCGACGAATTGTCCTAGCTTTGAACATCATGGCGGACGGCGCGGAAGGCAAGCCGTTTTTGGTGGAGTATGCTGCGCAGGGAAGAGCTAAATGCAAAACTTGCAAACAGCAGATAGAGAAGAGTGTGACTCGAATTGGAAAGTTGGTGTCGAATCCATTCAGCGAGGACGGCGGGATGATGAAACAATGGTACCATGTTTCTTGCATTTTCGATACTTTGTCGCGTGCTAGAGCCACCACGAAGAAAATTGAAAGTACAGATGATTTGGGCGGATTTGAGAACCTTAAAGACGACGATCAGTCGAAAATTTTAAGCCTCATCAAAGGTTTGTGTTATTGTCCAATGGGTTTTGACCTCATTTCAACCTGGATCCAAATATAATAGCTTTGATTGCAAGTGCTGTGCTGACACTTTCATTTTTTGTGCCACCTCAATTAACCTAACCCTTCAGAACAAAAGGCTTATAATTCCTCCTTATGGTGCATCATCAAACTAAATTTTGAGGTCATGAGTCGGAAAGGAAATGATCACCAACTAAAGAATTTAGCTCTTGATTGTTAAACAAATTCTCCTTGTCAGCACCTTATGAAATGTACAGAGAACAGTATGGAGAATGTGCATACTGATGTTAGGGAGTAAAGGGTTAATGCCGGGCACTTATGCGAGCATATGTCTGCACAGGTAATATTTGAAATAATTCTTCTTAACAGGATCACATTTTTTCCTTAGATCTAGCTGTCAAAAGTTCTGCACCTAAAAAGAAAACTCTGCAATCTACTCTTGGATTTGGAAAACCGAAACCCTCCACTCCATCAAAGATTACTTCAGCAGATGGTAAAAAGTCTACAACCAATGGCAATGGGAGTCACAGCTCATCCCCTCTCAAGGGAGATGCTGATGACAGCAAAGACAACAGTTTCCGAGAATTCAGGAGAATCTGCATAAAGCTTGCTGAAGAACCAAGTTACAATAACAAGAGCAAGATCTTGTCTGACTTCTTTGAAAAGGGGAGCTCTGGAGGTACATCAGAATCAATTATATCAATGTAACAGCTACTTGTACTAAACTGTTGTTTACTGCTTTGCTGCAGGTGGATTTGTAGGAGACTTGATGCTATGGGTGAAAATGCTACTACCTGCAGTCAACAAGAGAGTGTACAACTTGCAAAGCAAACAACTCATTAAATTGTACAGTCAGGTAGCTGTGATTATATGTGTATTACAGGTCACGAACAGTTATGTTTACTGCGCTAGCTGTTTCGAGGAAGGTTGTTGGAAAAATAAGGCGTACAAGTGCCTGTACATGTAATAGCCCCAAAAGGTATCATGCGCTAGTTTCAGATCACATTTCCTTGACCTTAGGTTTTCAGGGAAATCTGAGAGGATGTCGTGGTATGGACAAGGCAGAGTGGATTTGGTGAATTTATTTGTTTATTTGACTTATTAAAACTCATTCTTTGATTACAAGATGCCCAGATTACTTTTCAAGATTGTCACATGCTTTTTTGTCCTTTTTTCTGACAACCTTTCTGGAAAAAGTTGCATAATTCTGTTTCTTATATAACGACTATAAGTACAAGACCAAAATAATACATTCTCTACATGTGCATGATTGTGTAAACTATATTATGTCTCAAGATTTCTGATAGATGTAAAGTAATTTTGACTGCAATGTAATAAATAATGGTTATGATGCCCTCTATTTACAACCTTTTCTTTTTGTAGATTTTTGGATGTAGCCAAGATGACATGATAACGGACTTAGAACAGGTACAGAAAACTTTTTAGTAACCAACCTGACTTCACTAACTTTCTTTTTTTCTTCAAATAATATTTAGAATAACATTCCTGGATTGTTTTTGGTTCTGCTGTACCTAGAATCTGGGGTAGTTTTATGTCCTGTGATGGGAAAGTTGTTTTGTAGACTAAAAGCTATTTCAAAATAATACAAAGATGTCATTTTTCTTTAGGAGAGTAGACTTGATTTGTTAAATTCAACTTAATTTCTGTAGGGTGATGTATCAGAAACTGTGAGCACATTTTTTGAGAGTGGCTCATTGCTAAAACCTCTAAAGAAGAGTTTGATTTCCTTACAGGAGGTATGTGACATATCAAGATAACACATGTAGGTTCCTTTTGGTTAAATCTCTTTAGTAGAATTAAATTGGACATCACAAATGAACTCATTCTTTTGATATAAGGTTGATGCATTTCTTGACAAACTGAAAACTTTGACGAAGGAAGAGGACCAGCAGAGGGAACTCACCAAAATGACCAGGAGGTACAGTGCTACCTTGATTTTTAATGTTTTGCTTAAAATTTAGAGTTGCCAAAAAATTCCCCCAAACTGAATCATTAGTAGCACGTGCGCAACTTGTTTTTTCATTTGAATGTTAATATTTTTATTTTATTTTATTTTAGATGCTCTGCTAATGACTTGAAGTTCATCATTCGTCAGATCAAGCATGACCTGCGAATGAACACAGGAGCAAAACATGTGTAAGAATTACATTGTAAACATGTTTTCCAGAATCATGTTTTTCAATACAAACAACTTCTTGTAAATCTTTAATACAACTTTCCCTTTAATCTTAAGATGCTACTGTAACAGTACACGACTGATAATGTTCAGGGATAATAAACTCTTTACAATGAAACATCGGTACACATATTTTCGATATTGTTCTCCATACATTTCCAGTGGTAATTACTAGGGGATTTTGTTTCAATTGGCAATCAAGAAGTTCTTTTGTTGGCAATCAGGTCTTTTATCCCTTTCACCTTAATGTGTGATTTAGCTGTGGACACTGTAAGTAGAAATTAGGTTTAAATCACTCTTAAAAAGTTAAAGGACTGATTTCGACTGCACCACTGATAACATTCTTGGGTCATGATATCCTACCTAAAAAGTACCAAAAGTAGAGCAAGGTTCATTATTAATAAAACTTTTCTAAAACCTCTGTCATCAGCTGCAATTAATGCAAACAGTAGGCATGACTAAGTTGATGTTTTCAGTGTCAAATTTGGCCAGTGTGGGCAGGGCCTCATAAATTGTTGGAGCATGCACTGCACATGTAAATGTTCTGCACAAACATAAACGAGGAGACCCTTACAACAGGGCAAGATATCCCCAAAGGGTGGTGATTTCAAGGTTCATGTGCACTTTGTCATCCAAAAGGAACTGATTATTGCAATCTTTCTGCATTTGTATTCAATTTGGTGAACTGTGTGTCTTGAAGGAGCACACTGATGCTTGGCATATTTAATATGCCAGTATTAATGGTGTGTTACCATTAAGATAGCGCAAATCATGTATTGCCAAACTGTGTGTGTCTTGAAGGTGTTTATCGATGCTTGGCGTATTTAATATGCTAGTATTAATGGTGTGTTACCATTAAGATAACACAAATTATGTGTCGCCAAACTGTGTGTCTTGAAGGTGTGCACTAATGACAGTGACGATTGTAAGGTCCCTTTGCACTCTGTTGTCCATGGGGCACCAATTATTGTGACCTGTCTACTATGGTGTGGCTAAACTGTGTGTCTTGAAGGTGTACATCAATAATATAGAAGCATTCAGTGTTGTCTTAGCAAAAAGATAACACAAATCATGTTTTGCTGCATGTAAACCTGTGTGGATTTTGAAGATGCACAGGAATGAGGCTTGGGGTATTTAATATGCAAGCATTAGTGTTGTGTTACCATTAAGATAGCACAAATCATAGTGCTAATCTGAGTGTATCTTGAAAGTGCACACCTGTAAGGCTTGGTGTATTTAATGTGCGAGAATTAGAGGTGTGTTACCTTTAAGATAACACAGGTAAAGTTTAGCTACATGTAAACTGTGTGTGTCTCAAAGGACACCGCTGAGGCTAGTCGTATTGAGCATGCAAGCGTTAATAATCTAAGAGAAAGGCATTTGTGGCTTGTATTGTTTCATGTACCACAAAGAGAAAATCTTCTTTCAGTATTATGTCTTGATTCTGATGGGTGCATTTGGTTAAAATGCACTAAGGGAATTATGAAATCTTGATTTAAAAATTAACCTTTTTTTTGGTAGCATGAATTTTTTGTCACAGTGAATCCTTCATGCCCCACCATTAGTATGTACTATTCTCCTTGCTTAGTTAAAATTCAAGAGATGTAAAAGTTTCTGATCATTTCCCTCATTCTTATGGGCCTAATGATACCTTAGTGAGAAAATACATGCCAGAACACACCAAGGGGGCAAAGCTAGTTAAACTCCGCTACTCTGTCACATTTTAGTTGCATTGCATTGGGAATGCTGGATAAACAGTGGAAGTGGCATCATTTACTCAAACTTACCAATAATTATATAATATAATTTGCAATGTGTAAACTCAGCTAATTTCTATACCCCTCAAGATGTTCATGTTTTGGAATGTTAGATGTGGTACATTAGTTTTTGTTCTCAGTCACCAAGAGGTGAGAGAGATTTGTAGATTGTTCACTGTACTGCGGCACTTTTAGCCTTTTAAATCTCAAAATCTGACTGTTAATTCTTCTCTCTAGTTGCTTGTAAATTAATTGTGAGAATTTCGCGTTAGATCAAGCTTTAAACCTCTATCTGAGAAGTTGTAGTATTCTCAATACCTGTTTGGTGGATAATGTATGGATATTTTAGGGAGAAGTCACATGGTAATTAAATCTGGGAGATAAAGAGTCAAAGATGTGTTTTTTTTTTGCTGATGTCATGTGGAAAATTTTGTGCTTGTGATATGGAACTTGATTTGTTCTTTGTACCTAGTTTAGATGCACTTGATCCAAATGCGTATGAGGCATTTCAGGCATCAAACAACCTCGCAGATGTTGTACAGCGATGCCTGCAGAGAAAGGAAACAAATGCAAGTGTTTTGCCTGGAATGAGTAAAAAGCTGAGCATCAAAGCTTCCTTGATGACACCTGTCAAACCTATGCTGGTATGAACTTTGTTGACATGCATGAAGTTACAATCTATTTACACTGTATTTGTCAAATAAATGTTATTTTGAATTTTTTCCTTTGCTTTATTCATGGTTGATACAGTGGGTATTCACAGCAGGTGTATCTGAGTTGAAGTTACCCCTTGCCTGTGAGCAGCCCTTCATTATCAGTACAAGCACTTCTTTGCACCCTAAAGTACCACGCCTTGAGCAGTGCAAGCTAATTAGAGCTCTGCAAAGGTATAGCTCCAGGGGCGGATCCAGGAATTTTTATTGGGAAGGTCCAAACTTTGGTACAGAAAGGACTGTTGGACTCTTTGAGGCAAATTACTTCTCCCCCACACCCCCTCCCACCAGTCGCTGTTGCACGTTATAATTCCTTGGCCGCTTACTGTTTATTTGGATTCATTAAAAAAATCAGCCAGTTAAAAGTGATGTACAATCCTGTCTCAAAGTTGTAAGCGTCAGGTTTGATGGGGGGGGGGTCTGGATCCCCTGGAACCTCCCCCTGGATCTGCCACTTAGCTATACCCCCAGCAAACCCCTCCCTTACTGGTCTCAAATGCTCCCTTCAAGGGAGAAACACTCATCATTAAGGGACTGCTCCCAGGCCAAGTTGGTCTCATTTCTTCAGAAAATAATTTTTATTTTTTATAGGCAGAAGCTTGTAAGAGTTTTTCACAGGCATTGAAGAAATGTCCCAATGGAATGTATGCAGAGATTAAATACGATGGAGAAAGAGTCCAGGTAATATACTTTGTATTCAACCCTTGGAAACCAAGGAGTGTCAGAGAGGGAATCTCTCTTCACAGTCTTGATACATTTTCAGTCAAAAAGGTTGCAAGAACAGAGAAAAATATCAAGTTAAGAGTTAAAAGTACTCCAGTAATCTGGAATGGTTTTACAGTCCATACACTGACAATTCATTTATACTTGCATTTGATGTCCTAGGTTCACAAGAGCGGTAATGAGTTTCAATTTTTCAGCCGCAGCCTCAAACCTGTCCTTGGACACAAGGTAAGCTTATTGGAGCTTCACTTTCCTGTTGTACAACTACGTTTTGCTTTTGTTACATATGTATAGGGAAGCATCCAGTACTATTGCTTGAAAGTATTTGATTCCTTTTTTTTTTTCCTGTAATCACACCAGGTAGCACCCATAAAAGATCATCTTCCAAAAGCCTGTCCTCATGGCAATAATCTCATATTGGATAGTGAGGTACTTTACTCTTGCATTTTGTATCAATTTTTCCTTTAAATTTAAGAAGTGTTTTTTTATGTCGATATTGGATTCTCTGATTATTTTTTCCATTGTTTTCTCTGTTAAGGTGTTACTTGTTGACAATAAAACAAGCAAACCTCTCCCATTTGGGACTCTAGGCATTCATAAGGTAATTGCAAATTAAGTATTTGTGTTTATTATAATCCACGTTTATTAATATACGGTACAGTATCATTTCAGGCTTTATTTCCACTACTAGTAAGTAGGGTTTATAGTGCAAGGATCACTTTCATACATTTCATGAAACGGCAGTACACATATAATTGTATTTTCATATATTCAAAATTCATTGATTTATATGACTTCGAGGGGTTTAATGCAAACCAACTTAATGACCAACACCCAGTTGGCTTGTTAGCTCAGTTGGTAGAGCACTGCACTGGTATCGCAGAGGTAATGGGTTCAAATTCCATACAGGCCTGACTTTTTTTCAGGCCTTATACCCATGCAGTACTACATAAGTAGGGTTTACTACTGCAAGGATTACTTTCATGCGTAACTGTTTATTTTGAAAATTCTGTTGAGAGAGATTGTTAAAAATGCCATTTCTCTCTTGTATTTTTATTTGCAGAAATCGGCTTTCAAAGATGCCAGTGTTTGTTTGTTTATCTTTGATTGCCTCCAGTTTAATGATGAAAACATGATGAAAAAGTAAGTTCTTTAGTCACTTAATGGAAGCAAGTGCTAACTACAATGTACCTTTCACAAGGTATAGAACATGTACGTGATGCTCATTTCACAGTTTTTTGCCTCCTTTTCTTGGTTTTTATGTTTTTTTGTTTGTGTTTTTGTTTTGTTTTGTTTTGTTCTGCTAATATTACAGTTCCCTGACTCACTCATGTTTTTCTAGGAGCATGACTGAAAGACGAAAAGTCTTGGAACAAAATGTTACAGTCATCCCAAACAAAATAATGTTATCGGAAATGAATTTCCTAAAGGTAGGTTTATTGCAAATTATTTACAGTACTTGTGCACGTACATGTAGATCTTTGTACACTTTCGAATATCATAATTATCTTCCAGATAAAGAAGCAGGTCTAAAATATTCAGCTGACTCGTTCCATTTTTAGCAATATGAATTCTTTTTTTCTTCAATTATAAGATGAGCCTTTTCTGCTGATGCTCATTGTAACTTTCCATTTGAGACTTGAAATGCATTGTCACCCTCTTCTAGACAGAAAAAGAGCTCTCAAAGTTGATGACGCGAGCCATCAAAGAAGGCCTCGAGGGACTGGTGCTGAAGGATGTCAATGTAAGACGGCAATGTTATTGGTTATTAAAATTATGAAGTTTGATTTGTGCAGTTTGTGAAAGTTTATCACAGTGCTTGAAGCCGATATGGCGCACGTCAAAATTACCGCTCTGTGCTACAGTAATAATTTTTATACCGAGCAAAATTACGCGTTAAGATAAAATTAATGATGCCTATGTGGGAACCATAGAAAATTGAACATAAAATTAGGTGACAAAGAATTGCACGATATGTGAGAAATATAGTCGCCTGTTTATTTTATACAGATAGCTGCTCCTACAGGCGCGATCTTCGATAAAAATGAAAATTGACTTTCTCATACGCCCCTGGTAGCAAAGCCTGACTCGGTATCGCAACCTTACCTATATTTCAAACTCAACAAAATCTTGAACGTACATCATACAAAAGTTTAAAATTACACAAATGGTTTGAATAAAGCTATTATGGGGGAAAAGGTTATTACGGACGTAATAAAAACCGATGCCCGACAATGGTGACAACTTGTTTTCAGGCCTCGGCGGTTTGCGAGGAAATAATTTTCAAGTTATTTCCTTGAAAAACTGTATTAGAGGATTGTAAAAGCTTTACATTACCAAGTTCGCATTGCTTCTCATTATGTATAAAACATGCATCTTTTTTCCAGGAAATGTTATAATTGCAGTACCACTTTTCGTACGTTCCGCTCAAAATAACGCCGTAGGTAAATTGATGGCAGTCGAAATTTGAGAAAGATCTCAAATGTGATCTTCTCACACTTAACAGTGTGTTTGTCTTTCTGTTTTCAGGGCATTTATGAACCAGGAAAAAGGCATTGGCTCAAGGTAAATGAAGCCAAAAGACCCTGACTTAATATTTCATCTCGCCAAGGAGAAATTGTAACATTCATTCTGCAGAATGTGTACTAGGGAGTTTAAGAAATGACGACGACGACGCCGACGCCGTGGACAACAACGATTTAAAGATTAACTTGTATTTTACCTAGGACAAATCTCGCGATACTCTAACGTCATTTAGTTTGTTTCTCACTGTCAAAACTTTTTCTAAACTGAATAAAGAACGCAGCGTAAAATTATAATGCACGTGCACAGGCATTCACGTTCCTGTTGCATTGGCTGTTAGGGTTTTCTTAAACTCCCCATCTATAGACTGAGAGAGATAGAGAGAGGGCCTGACGGGAAAATGTTTGGCTCGAGGTCATACCCTTTTCGTAGTCTGATGTTTATTTTGTCCTGTTTCTAAGATGAAGAAGGATTATCTGGAGGAAGGTGCCATGGCAGATACTGCTGACCTGGTGGTACTTGGGGCCTACTATGGAACAGGGAACAAAGGTGGATTGATGTCGATTTTTCTAATGGGAGTCTGGGATCCAGCCACAAAGCAATGGTGCACTGTGGCGAAGTGTGGCAATGGTCATGACGATAAAACCATAGAGCGGCTTAATAGAGAGCTGAAAATGAAGAAAATCAGCAAGGTTTGTACGGTGGAACAACTGTTATCTCAGTAATGCATATACATAAAGTGTACCAAAACAGATGGACCCTACTGAAATTCTTAAAACACATGTTTTCTCGCTTCCCTTTTTATTACTTGTAAAAGTACGTTCAGTTTTTTTTTTGTTCTCGTTTTTGAATTAGTTTTTGTGTTCGTTTGTTTGTTTTGATATTGGCAGTTGAGAAAATTTTTAGCAGTAACGTCGATTAATAAGGTACTGTGATTTGATTTAGGACCCTTCTAAGGTTCCTTTGTGGTTGAACATACACCGAAGTTTAGTTCCTGACTTTGTCGTCGAAGATCCCAAGGTAAAGTGTAATCATTTAACCGCGTAGGAACGATTCTTGCCGTAGTTAAATATAATATCATGCTCACCCCAACTACTTAACGAATTAAGCACAACTTGTTCGAGCGCCTTTTTTTTTCCGCTGGTATCACAACTGATGTAGACAAGACCCATCAAGACCAGCAACTTTGCGAGCGTGTGCAGTGTGAAGTAAAGCGAACGAAACAAACGAACAAACAGCCCTAGTGTGATCAAGCGAGCTCTCCACCACCCACCCACCCACCCATCCCCTCCCCCGTCAACGGTAAACATAACAGGACACCGCTGGCCAGCATCGCCTTGAGTCTTGCTTAGCCTAAGTAACACTCAGCTATAAATGATTTGTCTGTTTTCTTCAGAAATCCCCCGTTTGGGAGATAACTGGGGCAGAATTCAGTAAATCAACGACACACACTGCTGATGGTATATCGATCAGATTTCCACGAGTTACACGGATCAGAGACGACAAAGATTGGCAAACTGCAAACGATCTGCCTCATCTGAAGGTACCTGAATATTTGTGTATCTACGTAACCTTAGTTTTTTCGTTTTTGTGTATTAATTTCAAGGTGTAACTGAGAATAATTTTTTTCCCATAGGTTTTATTCAAGAACTCGAGAGGTTCAACCAGTAAGTGATTAAAAAAATGTGGTCCTTGGGCAGTAATTTCGAAGAGTTTCACGTCTGAAGTACATTTTTATTTTGGAATAACGAAGTTTGTTGTTAGTACAGTTTCTTTTTTTTTTTTCCAGGGAAAAGAAAGACATCATCACTAGTTCACGCAGTCATAATTTTACTTATCTTGTACAGATGTGGCTGACCTTGAGGATAATGACGACGACAATGACGATGATAATGATGATGATGATGATGCAACCGAAGATGATAACGATCCTCCATCAAAGGACAAGGAGATAAAAAACGAAAGCCCTTCTAAGGAATCAAACGAGACAGAATCAAAAACAAGAAAGAGAAAAGCGCCTGACCGTGAAGAAAATAGTTCTCCAAGTAAACGGGTTAGTGTGTGTATACGTCTGTCGTTGAAACACGGTCCAGAAAATTCTACTCTAGTGTCCTAATTATAAAGGTAGCCTCGCAGCATTTCTGATTGGTTGTTTTTGAAGTTTTTGCGTGCAACTCCTGTGCAAGCATCTGCCAATTATCTCAGTTATTGTCGATGTTTTATGTTTAATTTATTTTATGATTATTTTTTAACAGCCTGATTCTCCATTTGTCGTTTCTCTCAAATCTACTTGTACATTTGCTTGGCTAAAAAGGAAATAACTTCGACTTTTTTTCTCTCTTTTCTCTCCAGGCGAAGGCAGCCTGCAAGTACGGGTCGAAATGCTATCAAAAGAGCGAGGATCATTCGCAGAGATTCAGCCATCCGGAGGTACGTTAACGAAAAGTTGAGTGTGAAATTCATCCTTGACCCAAGCCTTTGTCTTAAAGATGGGGTTTGAAAAGCTAGAAACCTCTCCCATTTTCTCACGTTCACTTATTGAATGTAAGACGAAATTCTTCTTGCTGAGACATCCAAGGCATGTCTAAAACAATTCTTTCCTGCTGCTAAATCTTTTATCCACTGTTTGCAATTTTCTGTGTTGCAGAATGACGATGGTAATAAATGTAGTCCAAGCAAGAACAAGGTACTCTTAACAATGTTGTGGCTCTTTGCACTAAATGACGATTGTTCCTTGAGGGATCGTGAGTCAGAGGTCGGAATTAATCACGAAAGTCCTGCAAAGAACTAGTTAGTTTGTTTGTTTGTTGTTGTTGTTTTTTTTTAACCTAATTGTGTTATTTTGTTTCTAGACCCTAAAAGATATCTTTGGAAGGCTGACAATTTTTCTTGCAAGCGATCTTGAAGATTTTGCCAAACTCAGAAGATACATCGTTGCGTATCCTTTTGTGCCTTTGAAAAGGTTAAGCAAATCACAATCTCCGGCTTAACGTAAAAACAGTGGAACAAACACACCAACAAACTAAGGCATGATAGATGCTCTTCTGCCGGTTAGCTTCACAAAGTAATAGCATCATTTACGAGCTAAGTTAAATTATTTGCCGATGGAACTGCTGTGATCTTTTATTATTATTATTATTAATATTTTGTTTTTGGTTAAATGTCCTTAATTAAGCGACATACTGTAGTTACGACGGAGATGTAGTTGGTGAGTTTGAAAAGACGAGGGCAAGTCATATCGTGAGCAACACTAAGGTGAGTGTGCGATTCAAATCATCACACTACCTATTTTTCACAAGGATTCATACTTCACACTGAACTCTTTCCTTGAAGATTCCCCAAACTCGCCTGTCACGCTTCATGTGAAAATTTGAATTTGATTGTTATCCCTACACGTACAAATTAAAATTTCGCACTGAACTTTTAGCGTAAAATCACAGACTTCATACTCCAAGCAAACAAACAAAACTAAGAGACACAAAACAAAAATTCTCCTTAGAAGTGAACAACGTACAGTGTATATCTTCTCGTTGTATTCTCAGCTTGTTGTCGTGCGTTATTTGTTCTCGATTTTTCTTGTCGGAAAAACAACAAACAAACAAACTGTATCGCCCTTTGCAGATTTGACATTTAGATTTAGAACGAATAAACCGAGCGTAATCTCATTCTTGCATTTTCCCATCATGCATGGCGTAGACACTATCAACTTTTGTTTTTCTTTGATTTTCATTATCAGGATGGCCACACGACGGATGGATCAGTCAAACTGGTTTCACCATCCTGGATTTGGAAGTGTATCAAGAAGGGACATCTTGTGCCTGAAAATAAATTTGCATTGTAAATTATAAAATATTTAAGCGAAGTTTCTATTTATACCACGTGCACACATTTTATGGAACTATCAGACCTGTACATGATATGTCATAGTCTTTTGATCTCAGATGTTAAATTTCACATGCTTCCTCACATAACACTATGTATTGTAAGGGGTTTTAAGTTCGCTGCGCGAATTCACAAAAAAAAAAGCACATCCAGGAATGTTTGGTGACAATCAGCAAGCACGGAGGGAATTGGGGTATGCATATTTGCGTATTTGTGTCAGCGGGATTAGGGTTTGATAGGGTTAAATTTGCCATTTCATTGATCCTTGCTCCACTGAATAAATTTTCAGTTTAACATAAACGGAAACAAACCGTAACCACAATGTTTGCATACTTGTTTCGAGCTTCGTAACGCTGCAATTTATCACATATTTAAGACTAATTAACGATCACAAAACTCAAAACAGTGTTCCTTCTTCAATAAACACTCCTCGTTTTGAATGGGATACTCTTGAAGGACTCGCGCAAAAATTAGCAATATATCGGTAAGGATGTTAAACTGAATGTATGCAAATTTTGGCAGCTTTTAGTATTTACACAACTTTGTAAATTTAACTTTGCAATGACAAAACAACGAGCACTGAAATAATAATAAAAAAAAAGAAAGGAAACAAAAAGAAAGAGATTAGTAAGAGGTGGAATGATTGTGCACGTGTTGACAATTGAAAACACAGTTTGGTTGAACGATACAGCGGACACCTTGTGCCCAGGATGCTATCATCTTTCATGCACGAGTAGCACGTTGTTTAGTAGTTGTCATTCACTTCCTGCGAGGTGAACAGTGAAAAGGTGCAAGGCTTTGCTTATTTCCGCGGTAAGATTAATTTGCAACGTTAACGAAAGATTCAAATATAATTGAGCTGTGGCGTACGATTGATAAAAGGAAAAGCTTCCTGTGCTTTCTTGGTAGGCGAATCTCAAGCCGTATCCTTTCAGGCAGGTCAGATTCTATACGACTGACCCAAAGAAGACTTGGCGTGGAAAGGGTAACTTTATGGGCACACTTGTGGTCGTATACTGTGTAGGTTTGGCATCTGCAATGTCCAAAATATCCGGGTTGGGGAAGGCTTTCAATGAAGTAACTATACTTTAGTTTGAAACCGGTCATTCAAAAACCTTCTGAGTCAAACAATTTCACCTCCAGAATTAATCTTCTGAATCTACTTACTTTGAGTTCGGACGCAGATTAAAAGTAAATCAGGTTACAACTTGAATCGTTCGATTAGAAGTCAGTCGGCGTAATCATTGTTGACGGTTTGCATTCCACAGAATTTAAAAAAAATCTCTTGTTTTCTCCTGTCCACCTCAAGAATACCCTGACTACTAGAATAACAGCAATGCCACATTCCGATAATGGCACAATTGATTTCTTGGAATGTATAGGGCATAAATATTTAAGAGTGTGAATTCACAGTATCTGGTCCATATGGCTCTGTCTCACAAGGACTGGGAACTACCGAATTCACGAATTTGATTGGCTGAAATCAATATTGAAGGCGGTCTAGATTTTGGCATCTAGACCGGTCTAGAAAAAAAAGGTACAAAGAATATAAAAATTTGCCATATAAAACACAGCTATGTAATAAACATCTTATTAACTGAGCTAGGTCGGTCTGTATGGGAGAATCTTAACCTCGGTCGTTGATACAGACCTGACTGCGTTCGGTCTGTACTGGCGACCTCGGTCAAGATTCTCCTATACAGACCTCCCGCTTGGTTAATAAGAACTAAGTAATGATTGCAATCCATGCAATACTGGTAATGTGTTTGCTTTTGTTGTCAAATTATACAACACCTATTCCCTTTACGCCTTTACAAAAATACTTTCTGTGATTTATCTCCCGTCCTATGGAGTATGAGGCTGAGAGCACCCTTCTTTAATTAAACTTGTCTCCAAATTCTCTCTTCTCGCTCTCTCCACTCTTAGAAACGAGGTTCTTAGAAACGAGATTTAGTCACTCCATCGATAACAAAACTGGTAGTAGAGGTAGCTGATGAACAGGATCTACCAGAGACGTTTTTAACGTAGTTCCACCATTTTCGAGAGTCTGTTGTTTTCAGGTGTTGGATTTTCTCCCAGTAGAATTGTTTCTTTCTTTGTGTAATAGATGTTCGCACCTTATCACGGTAAATACGCCATAAATGGAGATCACTACTATGATAGGCAGCTTGACGCTCTAATATTAGGTGTTTAAGAGAAGCCGTCATCCACGGCTTGTCTGTGTGATGATGTTTGAGAGTTTGCTCCGGGAAGAAACAGTCAATAGCTTGAGAAATATTTGATGTGAATGTAGAGGCTGTTATGATGTTAGACTGTGATGCATCTGTTAATTCAGCTGGCCAGGTCTTCACTCCTATCAACAACGAACTTTGTCCCTTTCAGCTGAGCTGGGACGAGTACCTCACACTGATTACCGTTCCTTGACGAGTCGCCAATGGAACTGGATACTTCTGGTTTGACCTGAGCGCCTACCACAACAATGAAAGCGCCATGGTGCCGTATTGGGGAATGCAACTTTCAGCAATATGCCGCAGTTTTCTGCGATGCGCTCGCGAGGACCAGTGCCAAGAGTTTGAGACCATCATGGAGCGGTTCGTGCACGAGTATCTGAACAAAGAATACGTGGAGATCGTTGAACGCGTCTTTCCCAATATGGGCAGTGATGTAAGCAAGGAGCAAAGAGGAACCTTTACAGAAGTGGCTCGTCCAGAAAAACAGAAGAATTACTTGGTGCTGGTCAGCGCCCTGTTTGCGCTTGTAATCATCGTGGCTGCAGTCTTGTTGTACCGCGGACGAAGGATGAAGAGGATGACAGTAACCAAGCCGGGACCCAAGAAAACCAGTCCCACGGTTTCACGAAGTTCTGAACTCAATGTCGTTTACTTTTTTCGAGCTTTTAGTTGCGCAATTCGCATATTATGCAGTATATTTATTGAGTTAAAAGATTTCGTTACTCAGGTGAATAGACACTGATTTTTATTGAAGAAAAGTGCAGAACTAACACATTATTGAGACAATACACAAAGGCACTTAGCATCGAGTAGTGTCTGTTGATATCTATGCATGATAACTAACTCATTACGATTGGGAGAAAACAGGAAAACTGTAAGTTTGATTTATCTAAGTTTTAATTGAAGTTTCATTATGTATTGAAGCTTTTTATTCCATTTGCAGTTGCTGGTAGAGAGGCAATAAAAACAAGTTTATGAAGTCGTTACTTGAGTGTGCTCTTGTGTCTTTCTCAACTTGTACGACCAACTAAACTAGAATCTATAGATGTCTGTTGGTATATAGATGTCTGTTGGTCTGTAGGCCGCACCCATCATTAGGGAAGGAGTTAAAGGAAGAAGCGGAAGCTTTGTGTGGTAGATACTAAATTTAAGACACATGATACTCTGCATTCGATAGAGATTACTTTAGTTATCACCCACCTAACCCCTAAACTTTAGAAACCCAGGGCTAACAGATTGACCTAAATGGTCACCCTTCGATAGAAGGGCTCTACTTTAGAAGTTAGTATTTTCAGTTTTTTTAATGGTCTTTTTCATTGGGCTATACCTTAAACGTGTAACCTGTTATTGGATAAGCAAAATATGATCTGGGAAGAGCAAGGTTTTGGTTCAGAGAAATCTTAAGTGCCTCGCAAAGCTGAAAATTTACATCCACGCTTCTCTGTATCTGAATTAACAGCCATGGAAAATTTTGGTGAAGGGTTAACACTTCTCGGACATTTTAGGAAGGTTTAATTTTTCGAGATCTCAAATTAACTTAAAATCTCGACGTTTGGTAATGTTTGTCTTAAAAGTGCGCATTTTCATGGCTAAAGATATATGCCTCTTAGATTTAAATCCTGCATCTTCATCGGTGAATTAACACAGCAGTCCTATTATGTACTTACACAGTTCAGTTTTGGACAATTTCGCAGTGGTGGAAAGAAGAGAGACATACATAAATTCTAAAATGTTTATGATCTCAATCGGCTAACAAGGATTAAATTTATATGTGCGGTCAGGAAACGTTGTGCACTTATAAGGAGTATTGAACTAATTGCAAAAGGTGTTAAGAAACTTCAAAGGGAGACTCAGAGATTCTCGAAGAAGGAATTGGGAATAACAATTATTCCACTCGCGCTTGTTGAATATGAGATGATTAAAGCCAACTCGGCGCTACGCGCCTCTTTGGCTTTCTATCATCTCATATCCAACGTGCGCTCGTGGAATAATTGTTAATTATCACATTCGCATGTTTTTTAAAACTCTGAGTACCAAAATGACAGCTTGCTGCGTCTAAGGTGAATTTACGTTAATGAAATTTGTAAAGTAAATGCATCTGTTGGGTTTTAGGACCTGCCTTCTTGCTTCATTGGGTAGCCATGGGATTTTGTTAGATATTTAGCATGACCCTCTGACTACGAGATATTGAAGAGTGTAGTCACTGGTCCAGTAACTAAGGCTTACTTACAAGGAAAATGGCTAGTTCTCTGAGGTGAGAAAAGACGATCTCGTGCCCAGGATTCCTTCATCTTCCCCGCATTTGTAAGTTAGATCTGGGTTCTAGAATACGGTATAGAATAACATCAGATCATCAGGTAAGCTCTTTAGCCCAAGTTGCTTACAGTTTGACAAGTAAAAAGGAAGGCCCACAACATGGTGACAAATCCCTCCACCACCTGCTACACAAGAACACTTTCCAGACACTGTTGTTTGATTCATACCGGTTATTACTCGAAGGGAATGTGGTGTTTCATTTTTCTTCATCGATCTGCAGCATCTGGCCAAAACAAATGCCTCCGAGTCACAGTATGTAAATGAAATTTGTAAAATTAATTAGGATCAGTCTTTATCACAGTTTAAGAAATGGTTTAATAACATGAAAGACGAAAACATCAGCAACTTTTAGGAGACTACACCAATTTATTTACCAGTGCACTTACTTTTGATGTTATAGAGATATCCTGGTTCTGGAAAATATTTGTAAGCTTTTGCAGTGCTTTCGCATCCCGTTGAACGTGTCGCATATTTCTCTACATCGGTGAAGGTTATACTCGGTAAACGTGAGGGTCCACACTTGGATTACTGACAAAATCAGTCCAATCAAACAAAGCTAAATAGCGTCAACCTTCGGTAAGTTTCGCATTTTGTAGACATGCAACTAGATAACAATTCTTGGCAATCTTTACCTAACCCAAAGCAAGAGCAGAACTCTTGCGAAAAATCGAATAAATGAATCAATCAATCAATCAGTAGATAGGCTTAGCTTAATTATTAAGCTTAAATAAACTTTCGCCTGCCATTCGATCGTTCCCAACGTGTTAGAAGTAAAAGTGAATACAAATGCTCGAACACAGAAGCTCTTTAGGCATTATGCAAATTTGATGAGTGGATAAAGGTCGTTTTGTTCCAAAATAAAGAAACCAAATATTTGCAAATATTTGTGTAATAAGTGCAAATATTTGTGTAACTGACCTTTCGTGACCGCACGAAGCAGTCACAGTTTCCCGTAGCAACCGATTTGTTTGTCCTCTAACATGGCGGAGAAGATCACGTGACTTCTTAGTGCAAGGAGCCTATTCATCTAGTGTTTGGCAAACAAGGCTTGATTGCGGTTTCGCTTCTTAAGAAAAAGGAAGCTTTTCTACAAGTACGCGGTATGTTTAATTTGCAACTATTCAGAACTGTTCTTATTCAGTTTCGATGACGCAGGCGTAAGATAAAGAAAAAGTCTCGAGTGTCCGACCGAAGTGCAATCACTACACTCGCGCGCTGGTCGAACGCTTTACTTCATCGACTCAACGTAGGTATGGTAAACTCTCAGTGAGTTAAACGCAACTACATGTCATGGATACAGACTTGGCCTCCTTCTTGTTTGTTCTATAGAATGAGTAATTCCTCAAGAATCCGATTTTGTATGAGATTTTTCGTTTGAGTGTAAACCATTTACAACGTGCGAGTGAGAATATTCTTGCACACATCGAGCTTCAACATTTTTCTTATTAAAAGCAAGTAACCGCTCTGCATCTGATACGAACTTGAGACAGCAGCAGAGTCCAATGATCATCAAAGAAATTAGGAGATGGGAATCGCAAAACGCCTTTTCAGTGCACCGGAGATTATAACACGACGGCCTTGACGACTGAAGCATTTTATGTAAGCGATGGGCCGGGTCATTAGCAATCGAGAGGAAGGTCTTAAAAGGAACATATTGATTGCATTCCAGAAAATATTGTTAAAGTATTTGCTTTCGTTGCCAACAACATCTCTTCCTTTCACGCCCTTTCGAAAGAACTTTTCATGATCTAACCCGTAGATGCTATGGATCATGTGACTGAGGACAACTTATTTATTTCAACCTCGGAGCCACATTACGTAATCAAATCAAATTAAATACAGTGCCAAATACTTCCTTGTTCTGAAGTCAAGATTTGATTTTTGTAGTCACATCGCCGCGATTTGAATGCTAGTTCTTTCCAGACTATTGATTCGAGCTGATGAGACATTCTCCAAGTGTGCGAGGCGGACATGAAAATTATCAGAGAGAGGAACTAGATTCTTAGCAATAAAATCAAAGAGGTTAAAGATAACTTGCTTTCATGAATAGCACAACGTCTGCTGAATATCTTCGATACGATCCCAAACTTTTGACAAACATCAAAATATCCAATTATAGCATGGAGAGCTCTAGAAGCCTTTCCATAAATATTACGTTTGATAGCAAAAACATCTTGGCGGAAATTCCTAAAACATTTTCTAAATATTGAAACAACATACCCAAATATCTCTAATAAAAAAAATCTGAAGATATTGCTTTTTGTGGAAAATAAGCCGATTTTGAATCACTGAGTCTAGATGGTCAGTTTTGGGAGTTGAAAACGGTGGGTAAAACAATTCACAAAGTACTTGTTGATGCAGGCTCGTCGATGGGGGAGAAGGGAGTTTACTCCCTGGAATTCTTTGAAGTATTATGCCGCATGCTTCTCTTACCCAAACCCTTCCTCTATCGTAGCCATAAGAACTTTATATAAAGAGAGTGTAAGGACCTCTTAAAGCATGGTGGTATAGCATCTCATGGTTAATTCAGACGTTCTTGGTTCCCCTGCTGAGAAACGAGGTTTTTTTGCAATAGAACCAAGTTCACAACCTAGTTTCAAATACTTATACTTTGCGCTTTATATCGCCAGAACTCAAGTACGCTTAATACTGATCTGTGTTCAGGATTAAGCGTACTCGAGTTCCGCCGCTGAGAAACGAAGTTTACTTGCTATAGAACCACGCTCACAACCTAATTTCAAATACTTACAGTATTCCCTTTATATCGCCAGAACTCAAGTACGCTTAATGCTGAACTGTGTTCAAGATGCAAAATCTTTGGTCGTTATGCAGTACCCTTATGGTTGTTTTAAACTTCAGAATGTATGCCAACGGACAGACGCTTCCTGGACCGGTACCCGGTGATTATACTGACTGTGTATCTGGTGAAATGATAGTGGAGGAACAGACCAAAGGTCACCTCAGTGTCTCCCAACTCACTGTAGGTGATGTAGTCCGTGGTATCAAGGGAGCAGAACGGGCTTCTGCTTGGTGCGAAGTGAGGGCCATCTACCCTTTACCACAAAGTGGGACCCGAACCACTTACGACGGCTTCACAGATACTCACATGGTCGTGGATGGAACGGTTCACCAATAAGGTGTTCGTGAGAATGGAACAGTGCGCATTGGTCCCGTGTATACGCTTGCTACTGACTGTGATGCGTCTGTGAATTCAGCAGGCCAGGTCTTCACTCCTATCAACAACGGGCTCTGTCCGTTTGAGCTGAGCTGGGACGAGTACCTCACACTGATTACTGCCATTCGGCGAGTGGCCAATCGAACTGGATACTTCTGGTTTGACTTGAGCGCCTACCACAACAATGAAAGCGCCATGATGCCGTATTGGGGAATGCAGCTACCTGCAATATGCCGCAGTTTTCTGCGATGCGCTCGTGAGGACCAGTGCCAAGAGTTTGAGATCATCATGGAGCGGTTCGTGCACGAGTATCTGAACAAAGAATACGTGGAGATCGTTGAACGCGTCTTTCCCAACATGGGCAGTGATGTAAGCAAGGAGCAAAGAAGAACCTTTACAGAAGTGGCTCGTCCAGAAAAACAAAAGAATTACCTGGTGCTGTTTACTGCCGTGGGAAGCGCCCTGTTTGCGCTTGTAATCATCGTGGCTGCAGTCTTGTTGTACCGCGGACGAAGGATGAAGAGGATGACAGTAACTGAGCCGGGACCCAAGAAAACCAGTCCTATGGTTTCATGAAGTTTTGAACTCCATGTCACTTACTTTTTTTGAGCTCAAGTTAGTCACGCAATTCGTATATTCTGCAGGCTGTTTTTTAATTTAAAAGATTTCGTTACTTAGGTGAATAGACACTGATTTTTTATTCATGAAAAGTACAAAACTAACCCATTATTAAAACAATACATAGATGCACTTAGCATCGAGGGGTGTCAGTTGATATCTGTGCATGATAACTAACTCATTACGATCGGGAGAAAACAGGAAAACTGTAAGTTTGATTTATCTAAGTTTTAATTGAAGCTTCATTATGTATTCAAGCTTTTTATTCCATTTGTAGTTGCTGGTAGAGAGGCAATAAAAACAAGTTTATGAAGTCGTTACTCGAGTGTGCCCCTATGTCTTTCTGAACTTGTACGACCAACTAAACTAGACTCTAGAGATGTCTGTTGGTCTGTAGGCCGCACCCGTCATTAGGGAAGGAGTCAAAGGAAGAAGCGGAAGCTTTCTGTGGTAGATACTAAATTTAAGTCACATGATACTCTGCATTCGATAGAGATTACTTTAGTTATCACCCACCTAACCCCTAAATTAGAAATTTCCGTCTGCAGAAGCTCCCTATTAAGGAATTTTATAGAGTTAAACCTTAGAAACCCAGGGCGAACAGATTGACCTAAATGGTCCCCCTTCGATAGAAGGGCTCTACTTTAGAAGTTAGTATTTTCAGTTTTTTGATGGTCTTTTTCATTAGGCTATACCTTAAACGTGTAACCTGTTATCGGATAAGCAAAATATGATCTAGGAAGAGCAAGGTTTTGGTTCAGAGAAATTTTAAGAGCCTCGCAAAGCTGAAAATTTACATCCACGCTTCTCTGTATCAGAATTAACAGCCATATAAAATTTTGGTCAAGGGTTAACACTTCTCAGCCATTTGAGGAAGTTTTAATTTCTCGAGATCTCAAATTAACTTAAAATCTCGACGTTTGCTAATGTTTGTCTTAAAAGTACATATTTTCATGGCTAAAGATATATACCTCTCAGATTTAAATCCTGCATCTTCATCGGTGAATTAACACAGCAGTCCTAGTATGCACTCACACAGTTCAGTTTTGGACAACTTCGCAGTAGTGGAAAGAAGAGAGACATACATTCTAAAATGTTTATGATCTCAATCGGCTAACAAGCCTAAATTTATATGTGCGGACAGGAAACGTTGTGCACTTATCAGGAGTATTCAAACAATTGCGAAAGTTGTTAAGAGACTTCAAAGGGAGACCCAGAGATTCTCGAAGAAGGAAATGGGAATAACAATTATTCCACTCGCGCTTGTTGGATATGAGATGATTATAGCCAACTCGGCGCTACGCGCCTCTTTGGCTATCTATCATCTCATATCCAACGTGCGCTCGTGGAATAATTGTTAGTTATCACATTTGGATGTTTTTTAAAACTCTGGGTACCGAAATGACAGCTTGCTGCGTCTAAGGTGAATTTACGTTGATGAAATTTCTAATCAGTTGTAAAGTAAATGCATCTGTTGGGTTTTAGGACCTGCCTTCTTGCTTCATTGCGTAGCCATGGGATTTGTTAGCTATTTAGGATGACCCTCTGACTACGAGATATTGAGGAGTATAGTCACTGGTCCAGTAAGTAAGGCTTACTTACAAGGAAAATTGCTGGTTCTGTGAGGTGAGAAAAGACGATCTCGTGCCCAGGATTGCTTCATCTTCTCCGCATTTGTAAGTTAGATCTGGGTTCTAGAATACAGTATAGAATAACATCGTTTATAGCTATTAATTGATCTAGTGTTTGGCAAACAAGGCTTGATTGATTAAGTTATATTAATTGATCTAGTGTTTGGCAAACAAGGCTTGATTGCGGTTTCGCTTCTTAAGAAGAAGGAAGCTTTTCTACAAGTACACGGTATGTTTAATTTGCAACTATTCAGAACTGTTCTCATTCAGTTTCGATGACGCAGGCGTAAGATAAAGAAAAAGTCTCGAGTGTCCGACCGAAGTGCAATCACTACACTCGCACGCAGGTCGAACGCTTTACTTCATGGACTCTATGTAGCTATGGTACACTCTCAGTGAGTTAAACGCAACTACATGGGTACATACTTAGCCTCCTTCCTGTTTGGTCTATGGAATGAGTAATTCCTTAAGAATCCGATTTTGTATGAGATTTTTCGTTTGAGTGCAAACCATTTACAAGCCGCGAGTGAGAACTATTCTTGCACACATCGAGCTTCAACATTTTTCTTATTAGAAGCAAATAACAGCTCTGCATCTGATACGAACTTGAGACAGCAGCAGAGTCCAATGATCATCAAAGAAATTAAGAAACCAATTATAGTATACGATTTTTTGTAAAGCCCGACGTTTGAGCAGTGATGAGCAGACTGGTTGTTTTTTAATCACATGCATACATGTTTACGTACTTGACTCAAGATCGGCAAAACTGATGTTTGTACGTATGTAAGATGCATCAGCAATCACGAGTGAGATGCAACATTAAGAAAACACAAATATCATGCTCGCTTGGTTTCATTTAGTTTGCCAGGTACGAACGGGCAGTAGACAAAACACGCACATGATTTTGTGGCACACGTCAAATTTCGCTCTTAGAAAGCATCTTTTAAAAGTATTACCGACTATACTCTTTGTTTGAGACCTCAATAGTGTATTTGTGAAGAGCACTGATTAATGTTGAAAACAGAATTAATTTTTTTTTAATGGCTAAAATGTATTCCTCCTAGATTGAAATCATGCTCCTTCATCATCGGTAAATTAACACCGCAGTCCTGAAGCAAAAGTGTTATAAATAAGAAGTAAATACATTTGATCGACTTTGTTCATATTTGCTCAGATGTAATTTTTTTTGATTGCATTATATTTGCACGCAAACGAAAGATGGTAAATACCGCTTTTACTCAATGTTCACATACCATAGCAAATGTAAAGAAAAGCTGAACATTTGCAACAACTTTACTGTTGTAGTAAAGGCGAGTTAAATTGTTAAATTTGCTACGCGAAAAGATGGATTTACATGTGTAGCAAATATATTTAAACTGCTTTGATCGTATTTGCGAGCAAGTCAAACTTTGTGTTTGTACCACAATTACAAGTAAAGCAAAGACGTTCAATTTTGCTTTCACTCCATATTTACATTGACGAATTTACATTACAAACGAAATGTTTCCTTGGCTTTGATGACCTTTGCACAAAAAGTAAATGTCATGTTTGCGCACATTTACGTGGCATAGCAAATGTGAAAAAAACAAAATTCAACTTTACTGCTACTGACAGTAAATACTAGGTAAATGGATATATTTACTGCACGAAAGGATGGATTTGCAGGGACGCCAAGGACTATATTTGCCTCGCTTTGGTTGTGTTTGCTACAAAGTCAAATGTCATGTTTGACCATTGTTTGCAAGGAAAGCATTGAAGGCAAAATACTAAATTCGCTTATTCTTTACGTATCCTGTAAAAATACGTGTAAGTGAACATTTGCCGAGACTTTGTTGTGGCAGAGATACACGTTTACATCTTATTTGTTCCATGTATATACGCAGTCAAATATTTAATTTTTGAACAGTTTTTCCCATTGGTGCAGAAGTAAACGCTGACACAGACTTGCTCAACGGAGGGGGGAATCAAATAGAGAAATAAAAAACAAAAGAAAATGCATGTATGTCCAGCACTATACAGACATTTACCCCATTATAAAAAAAAATTGATCCAAGTCACATATTGTCACATGGTAAAGAACTTACACTGTAACACTTTGAAAAAGTACTGAAGCATGTAAATAATGACGAGTCATAATCAAGGATGCCTGTACCTACATATAATAATTTTGATTTGTTAACTGGTCTGTCTCTAATCACCTTGGAATCAAAAAATATTATATATATCTTGAAATACAAGTAAAATATTTGCACATGGTAAACAGCTAAGACTTTAAAACAGTAAGCATAACACCTTACTCAGTGAATGCCTGAAACACCTACCGCTTTTGATTTGTTAACGGGTGTCACCTTGGAATTAATAAACATTGTAAATATCTTCAAATACCATTCAAATTTTGTCACAAGGTAAACAGCTAAACACTTTAAAACAGTAAGCATATCATTTTGCTAAGAATGCCTAAAACACCTAATGCTTTTGATTAACTGGTCAAATAAATCTTATAAATATCTTTAAATACAAGTCAAATATTGTCATATGGTAAACAGCTAAATAATTTGAAACAGTAAGCCTAACTAAAAATACCTAAAACATTACATGCTTTCGATTCATTAACTATAATCCTGAAAAATTCTATACTAGATAAGATATCAATCATACAGTATGGTTGATGGAATTCTCCCATTTTACAATTCATGAGTCAGTTCAAAGTAAATTTGAAAAATTAAGGACAGTAGAACAGCCTTACTTAGCTTGTAGATAAAGCTGTCGCATAGAACAATAATAAAAGACAGTATTCAATCGATCAATAACACATAGATGTAGCTTTCAGGAAAATACTAGAAGCTACTAAGTTGCTACCACATAAGAAACAACAGTCTTAATGTAACTGAATTTTCATTTCAAAACCTGAGGTCTCAAACATTTTAAAGCAAAAGAGTATGTGATTCTTAATCTAAGTCTACAGTCATGAACTGCATATACCAATCCTTTTCTTCTTCAGCTAAGGACGTAGAAAGGTTCAGAGCTTTCACTCTGCGGTTCTTTTTCTGTATAAAAATATATTAAACAAAATTATTCACAGTTACACTAAATCTGAAAGTCACCAATAGACGAGGTTTAGGTTGAAATCAGCTGATTAGTTCTACCCGGCATAGCTCTTACAGGTGTCAGTTCTTGTTTAAAGCATTGCTACAGTGTTTGACAGTAGAAAAACTCAAAACAGCTTGAATTTTTAATATTGTTTACGTATTTAGATGGCTTCAAGTTCTCTGTTGCTTTAGGACATTTTGAGCAGCATTTCTTGAATTGTTTACTTGTTGCCATCGCTTTGTTCGAAAATGGACACGCATAGCAGCTAAAAGAGAGTAATGTATTCTTGTCGAGACATGGTAAAAGGTGCTTGGCTTTAAATTTTTGAATTATTTCAACACTTATTATTAGGTTTCGGTTTTTTATTTAAATTATATTTTTATTATTTACAGGGCCGAAAGTTGGTCAGTATTCTAAATTACTTTACTTTACCCTCTTCAAAATAAAGCCTCTTAAATTACTTACTTAATAAACATTCTGTTACAACACTCGTGTATCTAAAAACTGCATATGAGTGCAATAAATTGTTTAACACCAAAATCAGAAGAGGAAAGACTGCGGGTGCAGTTTATTATCCTCTCAACTGATCCAGTAGGTACATATAGGCGATTATGCTGTGGTTTTTATGTTAATTTAATTGGTTTAAAAATATTTAAACTATTTGATTTTCATTCTCCTTTGTCTCAGATTTTAGAGTATGGTACTCTATCTCAACATTGGAAATAAAAATTAAGCTGGTTTGATTGAGACTTTGTAAACCAAGGAAACATTCAAACTAAAGCAAATGCACTTGTTACAAAACATTTGATACATTAGTTTTACAAGAAAAAAGAAAAATGGGGGATTTACCTTTGATTGTACCAACTGGTATTTCATGGTCCATATTTTGTACTCCAGCTAAAATTTGCAGGCTTACATTCTTGTTTTCAGGTCCATCGCAGCTAAGAGATTAAATATAACTGTTTAAGCATGGTTTAAAAATCCAGCTGTAACCACTTCCACTTGGGGCTGTGCACAGGTTGAAAGGCAGTTACATTAGGTATTGAACCATTAATTAGCAAATGTATGCAGCTTTTAGACTTTCAGGGCTGTAAATAAGGGCTGGGGGAGCAGGGGTTTTACTCAGCTGTTTTGCATTTATCTGTGGCTGCTCTGATAGAAAAAAAAATATGAACAAAACCAGAAACTGCACTGTGCATCCTTACTGTGTACAATTTCAGTGTTGAGAACACATACATAAAAAATGGTCTTTTGCTTTATGTACTGAGGCAAGTCATTTTTCTCATAAACAAGTATGGTTACCTGTCATTGTTTTTTCTCTTGTTTTTAATTGAGCAATAACTTTCTTTGTGTGCAATAAATGTACCATGTAACACCTAACTCTTTCAGTTGGTTTTTCATGATCCAAAGTGTTACCTGAAAAATTTTCTCTGCGAAAGTTTACATCGCAACAAAGTGTAAATACCAAATCACTTTTTCATGATAATTATGTAATATCTTGCTAATGCCATTTCTTTATTATGTCATTTTTGTGAGACTCTGACACTGATTAACATCCCGTAAACAGTTAGATCTAAAATTGTCCATGTTAGACCTAGCAAAGATCTTCTACACATTTCCTACATCGTTCCAAGACAAACTAAATATCTAGGAAGTCTAGTAAATGTCTTCAAAGACATTTAGCCTCTAGCTAAGCTCAAATGTCTAGGAAAAGTCTTGACGGATTGTCTTGACTAGATCTAAACTTGATCAAACGGGCGATATTGATAACATTTTAGTTCGAGGTTCATTTTTGAAGGGGTATATAAATTGCTCTACTGCCGTATCACTATAAAAATAAATGAACTATCATTGCTACCATTGTTGTTTTAGGTCAATAGGTGACTGCATGATGACATTGTAGCTATATCGATCGATGCGAAATAGTCGACCGATAGAAATTTACGCGCAAGTTGCCAAAAACGAAGCCAGTTGTTACAATAAGAGTTTCGCTCGCTTATCCCTGTTTGCACACATCTTGAATTATTACTATTATTTCGGGAAAGAACAAACCAGAACGACCGGACAGAAAAAGCGCTGCTTTTGTTTGAAGTATCAGCTGTCACGTTCAGATAAAACATGACCCAGTCACTGTCACATTGTGTTCTTCAAGCGTATCCTAGAATCACGTATTTAGCAAAGTGATATTTCTCAGTCTTTCTTGGCAAAACTCTGCAGCCTACTTCGCGTAAATTGTTTAATACTTTTCATGATTCACAAGCAATTTCTTAAAGAATTGAACGAGACGCTATAATTTTCATAACATGACCATGACAATCGATTTTCAGTTTTATCTGTGCGACGTGACGTTTCTTCGAAATATTATTTTCTCCTTTCAAAGCTCTTTTCCTCAGTCAGCTATCGAAAAAAAGATCCATTGTTAGATGGAGTAAAAGATACTAACTTCGAATGTGCCAATAGGTATTGAGAAAATAAGGAAACTGATATTCAATAAAGTTAAGGCGAGATTTTCGGTTAGCATTGCTGATTTGAAGGTGTGCAAATACAACTGCGGAGCGTGCGAGCGATTATTGCACTTTGCCTATTACTTTACTTTACGCACTAACTAGAGGAATATGAGTGCGAATTTGCTTGCTTGTGTCTTTTGTTTGGAAGAAAACCAGTATTCGGTTGTACCGGTCACCGATAATGTGGAAGGATCCAATGTCAAAGAGGGAGCCGAGGGATCGTTGCTTGGCGCTTCTGTTAGAAAAATAAGATTCATACGTCATGGTATAAAGCTAAGATTATCAAGTTTTCTGATAAGTATTGCGTTTTCTTTATCACTTTGCTGTTTACGCAACAAAGAATACCCGCCGGAAAGTATAACAGTATCACTACAAATTATACCACCGACGCGCGTGTCAGATTGGTTGTAAATATTTTTGTTCTCGAAAGGTCACTCTGTTGTTTCAGAAATGATTGTATTTTATTCAAAGTTGATTTTCTGGCAAAAAAAATCGAGTTTCAAATATCTAACGCAACATTAGTGGTAAGACCAAATAAAACGAGAATTTTAATTTTACCACGTAAACACAACGTTACAATTCTGGTGTTCTCGCGCAAGCAGTCTTGGGTATAGCGTTACAACAATTGCGATGGCCAGCGGCCGCTCCATCCTCCCTCCCCCCCCCCCCCCCACCCAGTGAGTTAATAAGACGAACGACGACCTAAAAACAACCTAAATGAACTTAGATCACAAACAGAAAATTAAACAGTTTCCATGAAAGGGCTACAAGTGTTCTCAGTTAGATCAGAATTCAACATCGCTGTCCTTAAACAGATTCCTCCGACACGCATAACTTTGCGGCAAGTCGCATCAGGGTTCCGTTAGGAGTTTTCACTTCTGCCATACGAACTCTACCATCCTTCCCAGGGAATGTCTTTAGAATTCGTCCGAGGGGCCAATGTGACCGAGGCGCATCATCAACCTTCATTAGAATAAGATCTCCTTCCTTCAAGTTCCTTCGTTCTTTATTCCATTTTGGGCGCATTGCCAAGGTAGGTAAGTATTCTTTACGCCACCTCCGCCATATCATGTCAGCTAGCACTTGGACCATTCTCCATCTCTTGCGGCTATTAATTTCTCGCTCCTCAAATCGGCCAGGTGGACTGTTTGGCGAGGCTCGTCCGATGAGAAAATGGTTTGGCGTCAGCGCTTCGAAATCGTCGGGGTCATCACTGACGGGAGTGAGGGGTCGACTATCAACAATAGCCTCTTTCTCGACAAGGACTGTATGGAGTGTTTCCTCTGGTAATACTTGGTCATTTATGATAGTCTTCATAGCTCTCTTGACCTGCTTGACCATTGACTCGAATATTCCTCCCATGTGTGGGGACGACGGCGGGTTGAAGTACCAAGTGATCCCTTCTCGGGCCAGCTCGCCGGTGATTCGTCCCTGACTCAACGACTTCAAAGCTTCACCTAACTCTCTGTTCGCTCCCACGAAATTACTTCCGTTGTCTGAACGGATTGTCTTTGGGTTGCCTCTTCTCCCACGAAACCTTCTCAACGTCATGATGAACGAATCAGTACTCAGATCGCCTGCCACCTCCAGGTGGACCGCACGGGTAGTAAGGCATGTGAAGATACACCCCCGCCTCTTCTCAGTTACTCTTCCCCTGTTGACACTAATTGGACCAAAATAATCTACACCCGTATTGGTAAATGGAGGCTCGCAAAGGGCAAGTCGTTCTCTGGGTAAAGAGGCCATCAGAGGAACGGTTGGCTTAGCTCTCCTTCTCTTGCAAAGAGGATATTCACGGATGATTCTTCTAATAAATGACCTTCCTCGGAGGATCCAGAACTGTTGGCGCACGAGAGCCAGTGTGTGCTCCCTTCCTACTTGGAAGTGTCTTTCGTGGATGTCTTGAACCAACAATCTAGACAGAGGATGTACCGGGGAAAGTAATGCTTGATGTTTTGCTTCAAATGGTATCGGAGCTTTAGTCAGCCGACCTCCACCTCTGATAATTCCATCAACGAGGACTGGTTGCAGTGGAAGTAGTGGACTGTTAGACGAGAGAGCTCGGTTCGCTTGCAGGTCCTCGTAGTCGTCCTTAAACGAATCAATTTGAGCTTGTTTACGCAAGACTAGCGAGGCTTCTTCGAGATCGGCGGCGCTCAAACACATGGTTTGACGTTTTGGAGGCGGATTCATATTCTTTATTTTACACCTCAGAATGAATTTGTATCTCATCCACCAAGCGTACTGCTGACATTGCTTTCTCCAAGAGGAGTACTTCTTCCATTTCACCATGTTTGTAGATGAAGTAGTGGACACAGCAAGGACTGAGCCCTTAACTTCTACCTCAGTTTCATCCACAATTGGTACTCCCTTAGTACTCGGCCATTCTGCTTCAGGCAACATTAGAAATTCTGGACCACTGATCCATCGACATTTCGGAGTCAACACCTGAATATCCTTCCCTCTCGTGCAGTCATCGGCCACGTTCATTTTTCCAGGAATGTGATGCCACTCCTTAACGTCCGATTTCGAGACGATTTCAGCAACTCTGTGAGACACGTACGTGCTAAATCTCCGCTGGGTGTTGCTAAGGTAGTGAAGCACTATCCTGGAGTCACTCCAGAAATGCGTTTCATCGATTTTAATGTTGATTTCTTCCACTATCTTAGACCTCAGCCTAGTGCCTACAACGGCAGCCTGTAACTCCAGGCGCGGAATGGTCAAGACTTTGATTGGCGCAGGTCTAGATTTACTTAAAACAAAGCTCACATTGACATCTCCACGAGCCACCGCACGGAAATACGCAACTGCTCGTAAGCGATTTCTGACGCGTCGCAGAACACGTGTAGTTGTACCTTTAGGCATCGGTCGCGGTGGAAGCCATACCACCGTGGAATCATGATCGTCTGAGAGGATTTCAAACCTTCTTTCCAACCTTGCCACTTCTGCAGGATATCATTGGGCAGTTCGCTATCCCACTCAATCTGGCGTCTCCACAACTCTTGGATGATCAGTTTCGCCTTTATTACGTACGGCGCGGCAAGGCCTAGGGGATCAAACACGCTACTCGTGGCACTCAATATTCCTCGCTTGGTGTTTGGGAATTCACTCTTCGCTGGTTGAAGACTCAGCAGATCTTGCTCTGCACACCACTTGACGCCTAAGGCTCTTTCTTGGGGCAATCCATTACAATCTAAGAGAATAATGTCGCACGCCACTTCTGACGAAGGGATTTCGCCACTTCTGACGAAGGGACATCGCCACTTCTGACGAATCTGGACAAAACCAAATGCATGCTCATAGGCAGTAACAAGAAGCTACAGAGGAAAATAGCTCTAACTGTTTCAATTTTTGATCATTGTATAAACAATGTTACTTGTTTTAAATATCTTGGAATCCTAATATCGTCTGATTTTTCGTGGACAAATCATGTCGAATACATGGCAGGGAAAGTTAATCAAAGGCTTGGCCTACTTAGACGCATTAAGCATTTGTTACCGCTTAAGGCGCGCATCCTTTTTTATAAAAGCCTTGTTATGCCCTTATTCGAGTATGCTGATTTAGTTTGGGGAGACAAACATAATGTAACTTTAATGTCTAGTTTACAAGTGCTTCAAAATAAGGCGGCTAAAATAATATTAGATCGACCACTGTATTCCTCTGCGTCTGATGCGTTAACTACACTGAAGTGGATAACACTAGAAAAAAGGCGCTTCCAGCGCCGATGCGTACATGTATATAAATGTCTTAATAGTCTCACGCATCACGAACTAACATTAGTCACTCAGCAAGAACAACATAGTTACAACACAAGAAATAAAGCAAACCTCAAAATTCCATCCGTTAAAAGGAACTGGGGCAAACAAAGAACTGGCTATCATGCTGTAAGTGATTTTAACTCGCTGGACAAAACTATACGAGCCGCTGATAATGTAAATATTTTGAAGCGTAAGATTTTTAATTCATTGATTTAAGTTTTGTATTACACATAAGATACATTAGTTTTTAGTAGCATCTTTTAGCATTTTTATTCATTGTAAATTTTTAATTTTTAATTTTCGAGGTCCTTTTTGTAAACCACTTTTTAGTGAAAAAGTTTCCTCATTAAAGATTGTCATCATCATCATCATTGCTGTGAGCACTTCTCGGCTGTTTGACAACCACTTCGTTTGGCGAAACCCGCCAGTTGCTAGGATTCCTATCAAATCTTTAGCCAGACCTGTGGCTTCATCGCAGTTTTGCTTCGATGCTAGGAGGTCATCCATATAGAATTTACGTCGAACAGCGTTGATAGCATCCTCGCTGAGTTTCCCTTGCTGATCACGAGCCGTTCTCTGCAAACTGTTCAACAGGTCGGGGCCAGTCAGAAGCTTGTTATTCAAGGAAACACCATCAAATTTTGATGCCGCGTCAAAGACCACACGGACCTTTCCAGGCTTGTTTGGATTAACAACTGCATGGTGTGGTAAGTACCATGTTTTTGGGTTTATCACTTTGGCCTCTTCCTGTGTCATCCTTTGGGCGTGTCCTTTAGTGACATAGTCATTGATGACATTCTGACATTTCTCTGCTAGCTCTGGCTTTTTCTTGAGTTTATTCTCAGTGGAATGAAGTCTTGAAACTGTCATAGCATAATTGTTAGGCAAGACTGGTTCGCATTTCCATAACAGTGCTGTTTTGTAGTGGCCTTCCTCCATGACTGTGTTGTTTTCAAGGATGGCCAGAGCTTGTTTGTCTTCAACTGACAAGGTGGACTCAGAGAGATCTCGCTTGGTTGCGTAAGAGTCGATCTCCCAAAATCGTTCGATTTGATGCTGCAATGTAGTCTCTCTATCTGATGCGAGAAAGTTTGCACAAATTGTTTCACAGTGTCTTTGATTCACATTTCCAAACAGCGTCCATCCAAGAGGGGTCTTTACCGCGATGGGCTCATCCCGTCGCCCCTGGCGGACTTCAAGGTGAATCAATAGGTGAGCCATGTCAGCTCCAATGAGAATCATCACGTCACCAACTTGGAGTTCAGAAAGATCTACGTCAGATAAGTGATTCCACTGCTCGACGGTCCTTTTCCTCGGCAACTTGAAAGATGGAATGTTGAGTTTTTTGATGACCCAAGCTCCGTGCACCATAACCGGGTCTGGCTGTTCTTTAGAGGAAAGACTAAAGCTTACCCTTTCTAAATTCTGAGTAGCAGCTTCATTGCCAACTGTATTAATGTTAAGGCGATATGTATCGCCAACAAGTTGTAAGCTCTCAGCTAAGTCTTTCCTAATCAGGGTTGAGTCACTTCCAGGATCAAGGACAGCATATGTGTCAACCGTGTTCCCTTGACTATGAATTCGAACTGGGAGAACTCGAAGGAGGACCTTCCGCTGAGGTTGAAATCAGACTTGGTTGATTTTGGTCTAGACGATGGGCAACAAATTTGACACCGGTTCTGGGTTACGAGCATTTTCCTTTGGAGAAGCCGATGTTTGGATAAAGCTACTTTCGTTGCTGGTGAGGCTAGGACGCGACTCTACTCGAAGATCCTCATGTAAAAGGGTGTGGTGGGAACGCCCGCACCGTTCTTTAAGACAACGCTTTGTACTCAGGCAATTCTTGACTTTGTGGTTCATTTTCAAACAATTGAGACAAAGTCCATGTTTTCTTGCAATTTTTCGCCTTTCTTGTAGGTGCTTAGACTTAAAGACAAGACCAAAGGCAACAGGGTGTTTGTACTTGCAGATGACACACCCCTTTTCATTGGATGGGGCTTTCTCCTGCTCTTTGTTCAAGGATTGGGTTTGGGCTAGTTTGGAATCTGACAAGTCACTGCTGTTGCTTGGGGCGTCAGGAGACCTTCCTGTCGTCGTGGCGAGAGAATTGAACTTAAGATTTGGCTTTGCTTTGGGGTACCTTTGTTTCTTGTTCCATTCTTCGCGTATGAAATCTTCAAGGGGGTTAAACAGTGTTTCTACTCGGATGCGTAACCACTTCTCAAACTCTACCAGGGTGGATCTATCACTGCGTCCATCTATGTATTCATACCATCTTACTCGGAGGTTCATGGGTAACCTCATAGTTGCCCTGCTGAGATACTCTGGGGTTTGAAGAATAGCTGACTAACCCATCTTTACTCACCATGTCGTACATGCTTTCACTTGGTAATAGTAGTCACGTAATGCTTGCCTATCATTTGAGGGTACATAGGCACTGTTGAGCATGTCATTCAGATAAGCTGTGGCCACACTGTTGGGGTTCCCAAACTGACGTTTTAAAGTCCTAAGGGCAGTTGGGTAACTATGACCTGTAACACCTAGACTTTTTACTGCTCTCTTAGCTTCCCCGTCAAGATTTTGGAATAAATAAGCCATTCTATCTGAGTCGGTGAGGGTTGTCTTGTTGAGAATTTGATCATGAAACCTCTCAATGAATTTAGGCCACTCGATAGGTTTTCCTGTGAATTTGAAGAGCTCAAGCGGTGATAATCGCTGCTGTTCTTGAGCTCGAAGAAGAGCTACACTTGAATCTGTCTGCAAGCTAGTAAAGGACCACTGAAAGGCTGTTTCCTGGCCTTCTCTCAATTTACCAATAAATGTATCAACCGGTTGTTCTACTTGTAATGAATGACTGTCATTTCTACTAGGTCCACCAAAGTAAGGGGTTGATGTGCTCCGGCTGGCTGGGGCCCAATGTGTTACGTAAGATGGTTGAAAGTGGTTTAATGTGGCAGTGAAGTTTGACTTGCGAGGAGTTTGGGTTAAGTTGTCATGGCAACTACCACTAGGCGTTGATGCCAGAACAACACTGCCATCCCCCACTAGGGAACTAACTGTTGGAGGGACTTCTCCACCAAGCTCACGGCAAAATGACCAAGTAACAGAGGTTGTTGCAAGAGCAGCTGTAACACTATTATCAAATGACGCAGGTTTGCGCTGGGACGCGGACACAGGCAGGTGAAGACGAATCTCTGTAAGATGGAGGCCTCAAGGGTAGACTAACAGGGGTAGCAGCAGTTTGAGACGAGTATTTTCTTTCAGGACTGTATAATCCCCGTTGAGGCGACTGCACTGCAGTACTGAGTGTTAACATATCTGATTCACTTGCTTGGGCAACTGGTACCAGAGTAGAGCTTAAAGCGAGGCTATTGCTATGAGCTGCATGGAACTCTAGATCCTTTACTGGCAAGGGCTTGGAAATTGCACGCAATGGAGAGTATTCATATGAGACAACTTTTCTATACAGAGATGACTCTGTGTAAACATATCCTTTGAGTTCTTGGAGAACGTATCCCTTAGTAATCCCGGGCTCAACTTCAGTACTTGGACTATCTTTGCGTTCAACCTCAGAGGTTGCTTTAGGACTGGGCACTACATAATGTTTCAAAGATGGCGAAGACTTACTGACCTTGAAGATGTCATCATAAGAGGCCTTTCCTTCGTTAAATTCTTGACCCAGTATTTCATACTCAAGATGTGCTACCTCAGCTTGATTTTGAGCGGAAATCACAGCCATTTCGTCTTCTCTTTTCTTTCGTAGTAGGTCGAGCTCTCGTTTTCGACATTCAAGTTTCCACTTTAATTCCCTTTGAGCCTTTTCTTCTTGAAACTCCTGTTCACGTACTTCATTGTCTCTCTTAACTCGTTCGGCAAGCTGTTTTGCTTGAAGGCTTGCGATGGAGGCCTTTATTTTAGCGTCTCTTCTTCTTCTTGACGAGGACGACGAAGAACTAGAGCGAGAAAGCGCTTTCGAATGACCAGAATCGACCTGGCTTACCGAATCTTCAGGAGTCACTTTAAGGCTGCTGTGAAGGGGTGATATCGCACATTCGTCGACCAATTGCCACGATTCTTGATTGCTCATCGTGAGCGACTGACTTATATCCGGCTCGAATGGACCAAAATTGGTAAGACCAAATAAAACGAGACTTTTAATTTTATCACGTAAACACAACGTTAAAATTCTGGTGTTCTCGCACAAGCAGACTTGGGTATAGCGTTACAACAGTTGCGATGGCCAGCGGCTGCTCCAGTTAGAGAGATTAAGATCCGCGTTTACTGGCGCGAATGGCAAACGGCAAGAATCGAACTTTCGCGGTCTGCCTTGCAGCCCTTTGCGCAATAATGTAAAATTGTTTACATTCAATTTGAATAGGAGATATTTTTCTATTTTTCTCTTAGAAAAATTCCTTTTTTGGAATTAGAAAAAGATGGAGCGAGATCAGATTTTCCCGTTCGGTATTGCCGTAAACGTGGTTCTAAATCTTACTATTATATTATAGATAGGGAAAGAAACGGACAACTTTTGCATGCCATGTTCGTGTCATTTATAATTCTACAATACATACCTAATAGTGAAGCGTTCAAAGCGTCTTCAAATGCACTCATGATAAATGTTAGTCGGTACTCTTGTAGAAAAAATAAAGAATCATTTCCAGTAGTATACGTTTATTTTATCCTGCTAACACCAATCGACAACGCAAGACAAAGTGACAAAGTGGCAAGAGGTGCATGCGTAAACAAACATTTTGAGGAGCACGGTGAATGGCGTGCATTGTAACGAGAGGTACGTTTGTTCGTCAGTCGTCGGTTTAATAAACACCCATTGATTGAAATGTTTCCAAAATGCCTTTTTTTTTTAGACAATTCTAGACATTTAGACTTTCTCAAGACATTTCTTTCTAGATAAATTCTCGTGATACGATTGTCTAGAATAAGTCTAGCTTTTTTATAGAAACGTCTAGCTGTCAAAAAGTCTAGAAAAGTCTAGCATTTTAGCTCACATGACAGATCTATGCAAGACCTTTCTTTGAAAAAAGCTGCCAGATCTTCGCTAGACTTTTCACTAGATGTAATCAAGACATTTTCTAGATTTAGCCGTTTGGTACGGGATGTTCTTATTTGCTCTGCACCTGTATTTCCATTGCATGAAGTTCAATAATTCCAGTTGAATGAAAAAAATTAATTCCCAGCCGGAATAACCAGTCTTTCAAAATGACAGAAATTACTTCCTCTAAAATACAGCAAATCACCAATCCACAAAATAAAACTAAAGCAAAACTTTAGTGCCACATGGAGAGGGATACAAACAATCTTTGGAAAGGTGAATTCACTAAACAGTTGTGAATTATAGCATAAGAATATAATTTAAATATAAATAAATATTTATATTTATAATATAATATTTATAATATAATATTTATAATATATATTTATAATATAATATAATAATAATATAATAATATTTATAATATAATATATTTATAATATAATATAAATATAAATATAGTGCTGTACGTTGCTCATAAGCAAGTCTGAAGACCTCCTACTTTTATTTTAAATATTAGGTTCTTCTAAGATAACAGGCAATTGGCAAAGTTTGACAAAAATCTCATTGCAGGCTCTATTTCAGTGGAATGTTGTTATTTTAGGTACGCAAACAGTTCTGATCGTTACAGCATTAATGTTTCTTAATTAACACAAAATCATTTTGAAAAATTTGCATTTCAAAAATAAATTGGAAATTGTTTCTGCCTGTTGTAAGGGACATACCATTTTATTCTTGAGAGGGGGTTGGACAATAAATTGCCAAAAAAAAATATTGCCAAAAATTTCATACACAAGAAAAAGTTCCAAACAAATATTGTGAAGAGCAAGTTACGCAAAAGAAATGTACTAAAAAAATTGAAGAAGATTCCTGCGCAATAACCTGATGTTGAAACAACAATTCAGAAAAATCTACAATTAAGTGAAAAAAAATGCATACGGTGTATATACATACCATTTTGATAAGTCTCACTGGATCTCCCCACCATCGTCCCGGCCAACTAGGCTTTTGTAAACCTCCCTAACATTGGCCTTGGAATCCGAAATACATGCGTAATAATTAACAATTATTCCACTCGCACTTGTTGGATATGAGAAGATAGATAGCCAACGAGGCGCGTAGCGCCTCGTTGGCTATGATCATCTCATATCCAAAAAGCGCGAGTGGAATAATTGTTTTATTAAAAACGTTAAATCAAATTATCAAATTTTATTAAATTCTTAGCTCCCTTTTAATTTTAAGCTGACACGTACGCTTACTATATTTGTAGATTATGGTATATTGGCTGATATACCATAACGGCTAAGCCAATAAAAAGTCTTGAATTGCATTATCCAATGATCTAGTTTTTAATAATATAATATATCTCATATGAAACCACTGACATAACACTAAAGCTGGTTAAAAGAATGCTACGAGAACTAGAATAAGCGAGGGTTTTCCGCATTTCTGATCGAGTAGCTAGCAGTAAGATCATCCTAAAACAACTATTTAGTCCTGAAACTTGTGAACGATAATCTTAAAAATACACTAATGCTTACCGTAAGCGCCTTGAGATGGCGCCTAGACCCCTTTTTTTCCAGCCCTCTTTAGCTTTGCTCTTCGAAAGCTCTTCGAAAAGGATGCTACGCGAACTAAAATGAGCTAAGGTTTTCAGCGTTTCTGATCGAGTGGCTAGCTGTAAGATAATCTAAAAACAAATATTTAGTCCCGGAACTTGTAAACAATCAACTTAAAAACATACTAATGCTTACCGTAAGCGCCTTGACATGGCGTTGCTCGAGGCGCACTGGGAATGAATGCGGACAATTTTGTCGGATTACCATTTCCATAACCGCCGCCTGGTTAGCTCAATTGGGATAGCGCCGGACTGCTGTGCGGGAGGTCGAGAGTTCAATACCGGCCGGACCAACACTCAGGGTCTTAAAATTAACTGAGAAGAATATGCTTCCTTTCTTTACCATCAAGAATTGGTTAGATATTCTAGTCTTCTCGGATAGGGACGAATAAATGGAGGTCCCGTCTCCTGCAGGGTTAGGGGCAGGAGACGTTAATTTCCCACGCACGAGATTACTGTGTGATGGATGTCCTCCCCTGGGGTGGGATGGGTGGGTAACAGGACCCCCGTTGATACCAGTGTTTACTACACTGAAGGGGCTATCCTGTATAAATATAGATGTCTGTCTGTCTGTCTGTCATCCCTCAAGTTTAGCGTTTCGTTTACTCTTCGTCGGCTTCCTTGGTCTGGGGTTTTTCTAGCCCTATCTCAGAATCAACCAAGAGAATAAGGCGTGCTTTTTCTTCTGCGTAAAATACTCCACAACCGAAGTGAAGAACGGAAAGAAAATGGCGCTCAAAGTTTGAATGCGTAATTCAACCCTCGCTGCTCGACAGAAATTGACGATCATTCGCTGAAAATGCATGACGTAAGCACTTAGTTTGTTAGCGTAAATGCGTTCTTGCATTTGAAAACTTCACATCGCCAGTACAAGGAGTGGTCAGCTAACTGGATGTTTTGCAAACACATGTATACATGACTGCGTATACTCAAGTATACATGCAGTATACTTAAGTCAAGTATACATGCAGTATACTTGAGTCAAGTATACTGCATGTATACTTGACTCAACTCGGCGAAACTGCTGTTATTAGGTGTTCAAGATGAATAAATGATCACGAGGTTTTTAGGAATAAAATAGATGGGTAAATAGGAAAACGCATTTCATCATACCCGCTTGATTATATCATATTTTTGCCACAAACGGTAAGTGGACAAAAGACGTGCATAGTTTTGCGGTACACGTCAAATTTTACTTTAGAATGCATCTGAGTATTTCCGATTTTTCTATGTTGTTTTTTTTTCCTTTAAAACCTTAAAGGTGCATTTATAAAGAGCACTCATTAATTTTAAAACATAACAAATTGTAGAGAGCAACAATTATTGAAGCTCAGATCAATCGCCTCCAAGTTTTCGAAATTTCACCAACGTAGAACAGGAGATGAGGGATTTGGTACTAGCGGCCATTCCGGAAACAAGCTTCGTCCAATTCCAATGTTGCAAAGTAACACTAGAATTTCCGCCCGTCAAACTAGCTTAACACATCTGAATTGCCAGCAAAATCAGACGGAACACTGGACATGTAAAATCCCAGGTCTTTGTAATTGTGAGCTAAGTGGACTGTGACCTTAATGCAGTAAATCTAAGGGTCTGTTTACATGGAGGTGGGACCCTCGGTACGTAAAGTAACCCGCCTAATCATGGTCGAAAAATAGCCGGCGACTACAACAAAATCTTACAAGCCCTGGTTTCCGTAGCGAAGTTTCTCGAGGTTGTTGTCGCGCTTACAATTAGTGTCACTGCGGCGACGTGTAGTAAAACGTTGCCTAAAAACTTATTTTTCACCTAGACTTTCCCCAATAGCTCGATGCGTAACATGTATATGTAGTGTTGAGTTCAAAGCAAAAATGTTACTAAATTGCTGTCGAGGTTTCCTCGCTAAGTGGATGTAAAAGTTGTTGTTGAACGTTTTAGTTCTATGTGGGACGGCTAGGAAGTGGGCAGATCTAGAGTTTTAAAACCCACGCGTTTCGCTATTGTTCTGCTTATTTCACATCTTACAGTATGGACACCACCCCGGCTAGGCGGGTTACCCCACCTTGATACGTTTAGATTATGAGTTGTTATCCAGGCCTACAGGTTTACCCTAACCGACAGACTGCCTAAGCTATCATGTAAATGTGATCAAGATAAAATTAGAGATTATATGGAGAAGATTATATGGTCTGATTATATAGATTATATGGTCTGATTTTCACTATTGCTCAAATAGTGCTTTACTGCGAAGGATCGTGCACATATACATATATGGAGAAGATTATAAGGTCACCTACCTGGGGACCTCGCCTCCATGCAAACAGGCACTCAGTCTTTAATTTATCAAAATAGTCGATGAAAAATTAACGGTCAGCGAAAGAAGTCTCCGAAATTCAAAAAGGAAAAAACAAAACAAAACAATCAACAAACAAAGGATTTGTGCAGTAGTTAGTGTCAGAGAGTTGTAAAAGAAGAATGGAGTCGAAAGAGTAACGTTGGACTTTATTATCAACTCGTCACTTGATATAACATGTCAAGGTTTAAATACTTGTTCCTTAAACAGTCAAAGAAGGCAAACTCAGGAATATTTGGTGACAATCATCATAAAAGATGGGAAATACGCAGAAAATAGGGACCGTGCAGGGGGTGGGGCTGGGGGGGGGCTTTGGGCACCCCACTTTTTTGGCTGATTGAATCAATATTTTTTTTACTTAGAAGTTAGTCTATTCATTTAAATTTGGTGAAACGTGAAAGCCAGTTTGTTACTTGTTGTTTTGTAAGAATTAAAAATTAACTTCACTTTTGGCAGGTTTAGATCAATTTCTAGCCATTTTAGAAGACTTTAATTTCAAATTTTCCGGGGAAACATATCCCCGGACTCCCCTAGTTGATGCCAATGCTTACACAAACAGTCAGCATAAGCGTTGTAGATTCGGGCCTATTAATTTTACCAACCTCGTGATTAGTTTTTGGTCGGGGAGTGCTGCCCAATTCTCTAAATTCTGATATTTTTTTTCAATCTAGCAATCCTTATTTCCATTCGTAACGTTAACGGAGTGCTTTGCAGACGTTGTCATAATTTGATATGGTGATTTGTTACCTCGAGCGTAGTCAAAACGTGGAGAGAACAACCAGTTTGAACAAGACGAGCACGACAGCTTCTAAAGAGCGACCTCAGCATGGTGGTAAATCAAAGAGGCACGCTTATAATCCAGGCTTGAAATATTTCATCAATGCGTAAATACTCACATTATGTCCTTTATATCAGCAGAAATCAAGGCCCAAAGCAGAGTTGAGTTCAGGATGCAATCCATTTCGTTGTTGCTCAGCGCCCTGCTGCTTTTAACCTCCAGTATGTACACCAGGGGTGGAGTTCTGGACTGTGTATCTGGTGAAATGCAAGTGAAGGAACAAACCAAAGGTCACCTCAGTGTCTCCCAACTCACTGTAGGCGATGTGATCCAAGGTGTCAAAGGAGCAGAACGGGCCCCTGCTTGGTGCAAAGTGAAGGCGGTCTACCCTTTACCACATAATGAGACGCGGACCACTTACGACGGCTTCACAGACACCCACATGGTCGTGGATGAAACAGTTCATCAGTACGGTGTACGTCAGAATGGAACAGTGCGCATTGGTCCCGTGTACACGCTTGCTACTGACTGTGATGCGTCTGTGAATTCAGCTGGCCAGGTCTTCACTCCTATCAACAACGGGCTCTGTCCCTTTGAGCTGAGCTGGGACGAGTACCTCACACTGATTACCGCTATTCGACGAGTCGCCAATCGAACTGGATACTTCTGGTTTGACCTGAGCGCCTACCACGACAATGACAGCGCCATGGTGCCGTATTGGGGAATGCAACTTTCAGCAATATGCCGCAGTTTTATGCAATGCGCTCGTGAGGACCATTGCCAAGAGTTTGAGATCATCATGGAGCGGTTTGTACACGAGTATCTGAACAAAGAATACGTGGAGATCGTTGAACGCGTTTTTCCCAATATGGGCGGTGATGTAAGCAAGGAGCAAAGAGGAACCTTTACAGAAGTGGCCCGTCCAGAAAAAAAGAAGAATTACTTGTTGCTGTTTACTGCCGTGGGCAGCGCCCTGTTTGCGCTCGTAATCATCGTGGCTGCAATCTTGATGTACCGCGGACAAAAGAAGATGACTACAGTAACCAGGCCTGGACCTAAGATTACCAGTCCTATCACCGTATGAGTGCTGAGAAATGGTCGAAAGAGTTTCAAGTTCTGCACTCTATAACTTCTACTTTTTGTAAGCTTTTAGTAGCGAAATTTGCATATTTGCTCTAGCTGTTTATTAAGGTTAAAGATTTTGTAACTTAGGTGAATAGACACTGATTTTCTTTCGTGAAAATTGAAAAACTAACACATCTTTGAGACAATACATCAATGTACTTAGCATTGAATTGAGTGGCCAATTGATTTCTGTGCAGGATAATTATTTGATTTATCCAAGTTTTAATTAAAGCTTCATTATGTATTCAAGCATATTATTCCATTTGCAGTTGCTAGTAGAGAGGCAATAAAAACAATTTTATGAAGTTGTTACTTAAGTATGCTGTTATGTCTTTCTCAAAGTATGAGCAGTAATTGAACACATGACACTTTGCATTCGATAGAGATCGTTTATTATTATATAATTTAGAACTTTCTGTCTGCAGAAGCTCCTCATTAAGGAATTTTTACAGAGTTGATCAAAAGATTAACGTAAATGGTCTTTCGATCCGAAGGGCTCTACGTGAGAGCTCAGTTTTTTCAGTTTTTTGATGGTCTTTGCTATGAGGCCAAATTTTTAACGTTTTAGGCTGTCTCCGATGAAGAAAAATACAAACTGAGGGATGAAAGACGAAGTTTTAAACAATTTGTCCCTGATTTGAACGATTTATGTCGTCGCCGGACAAATAGATTTATCCGTCAGCAAAACACTTCGCTGTCATCATTTCCAATACGGACCTCTGTTTCTGCATAAAGAACGAAACAAACATTTGAAAATTCTTTATTTGCTGATTTAGTTTGGCAAATATCACATTGCAAAGGCCTACCTGAAATCTCGCTGCAAAATCAGCGAATTTAACAATTTTTGATCGGGGTCCAATTTTCGCTACAAAATGGAAAGTGTCTTCGGATTCTTAAAAAAAATAACCAGCCAGGCAAAGCAAAGTTCCCCAATTTCCAAGGTTAACCGCCATGTTAACCGTCTGGTGCTCGTCTGCAATGGAGTTATCCGCTGACAATTCCAATGAGATTGCTTTACAAGTTGTGAAAACATCGTTTCGATTTCATTGAAGAGGATGTATGGGAAGTAGCTTCCCTTCCCCCCCTCGTCTTCGACCTGCTGTCGATACGATAATGTGAAGCTTTTTAGAGGTCTATACAGGCCAATCTCAAAAATTATTTTCGCTTTTAATTGGATGTGTAATACGATGGGCTCGATGATTTTGTAGCTCTTTGCCAGCGTGATTCTTTTACAAATTATTTCAGAAGATACGTAAGCTAGGATTCCTCCTTCTCCCTTCTTTCTGTCGTTTTTATAGAGCCCGTAACCAGGGATGGGAAATTAACTGTTAGGATAGATGGAGTCAATTTTGGATTCGATATCATCCGTCGGATGAGATGATTCTGAAAAGCTATAAAGAGAAAATCAGATTTTGCATTTTGATTCTAAAGTAGATTGTTTCGGGAGGACGGCAGGAAATAAATAAAGTCATAAATAATAATCATAGTAAACAAACATTCATTGCAGCGCGTCGCCACAAGAAATTTTTGCATCTTTCGTAATATTATTCCAAACTCTGTAACACAGTGAGCGTTGCGAGGCATGCATGTCAAAAGTTAGAGACACGTTAATAGAAAATTTTCCATCTGAAACACCTTTCTCTTTTAATATAAGTGAAAGCTGATAAGAGAATTATACAGGCTTTATGGTGCCTTTAAGAAACCTCCTGCTTTTGATAAAAATTCCGCACTTATCATTAATATACTGCTTGTGTATTTGGAGACGGCATTCGTACCTTCGCTGCAAGCGTGCTTGGCAAGTTCACTTGGCAAAAGTAAGCGGATTTGGTCATTGTTGACTTCTTGGCGTACTTTGTCAAGCGGCCAAAATTGTGCTCAAACGCCCCACCTAAGCATAACTTTCTGTTCAAGGATTCCTTGAGTGATCAACGTGCACGTGTTATAGAATAAAGAAAAGTCACTAATTAGTTTTTGGTGTTACTGTTGGGTTTTTCGCTTATATGCATCATCCACTAAGTTGTGAAAAGTTTCTTCCAAGCCGCTCGCTCACGAAAGCAGACTCTTTACCTTGAACTTCCACTTAAAAAGATTTAAAAACACGGATTCCGCTCAACTCTTCGGTTCAAATTCCCCATCTTACCCCGGCAAGGTTCAAATTCCCTCCTTCCCTGATACAGACGACAGTCTAATGCCCATGGGTTGCTGGGGGGAGATGCTTATTGAAATTTCGAATTGATCGGCTCATTAACTGGCCAGAGCGGTTGAAGTTTACTCATCCCGAACGACAATAGAGGCTGACTGCGCAGACTTAAGATGTGTTGATTAATCCAACCGTTATGAAAGAGATTTTACATTTGTATGGATTATGAAAATCAGGAATGGGTAAAGGGAAATCTCGAAGGAAAATATGAGGTTCGAAAGTACAGCGGTAATATCCGACAACAAGAAAAGAGTCTGAGCACCAGATTCCCTGATTCCCCGCTTCTCCTTCCCCGTTCCATGTTCCTCATTCCCTTTCCCTCGTTCTCCTTTCATTGTTCTCCTTCTCCATTCTCCGTTCCCCGTAACCCGTTCCTCATTCTTCATACTTCGTTCCCCGTTTCTCGTTCCTTGTTCCTTGTTCCTAGTTCCTTGTTCCTGGTTCCTGGTTACCCGTTCTTTGTTTCTCATTCCCCTTTCCCCAATCCTCGTTCTCCATTTCCCGTTCTTGTTTTAGTAACATCGAACGAAAGCAAAAGTTTTAAACGTTTGTCATTGATCCACAGCACGTGTACAAGGGAATTCAGCGAGAATAATCCTTCACCAATGAAACAGATCTGATTCAGCGCCTGTTTGAGGTGAGATCTCATATTCTTTATTACAATTCTTTGCAAAAAACACACGGCAGTGGTATATTCTTAATAATATTGCCTCCATCAGATTCCAAAGGAAAACAAATGCACGGAACTTATTTACAGCGTTGTTTTGTGGAAGATACGGCGCGCAAAATGTTATTTGGCCAAATGTGCACACACAGCCAGTGCACTTTTCTAGGCGCCATTTACGGCTGGATACAACTTTGTTACCATTGCAAACGTGTTTTGCCTTATTCCTTCAAAGCCTTATGCTTGAGAAATCATGACTGATTCAGAGGAGGGAAACCGAAAATACCCAGTCTGTGTAATAATAATAACTTTTTACAGGAGCAACATCTCACAATTTGCCGAAGGATGTTGTTACAAATTGCGTAGACCGATAGTTCGTAGTATTACAAAATGCTACAGACTTCATTGCAAAAAGCTTTGCTCGCTTTTACTACAAAATGATGCTGCAACGAGTATTACAAATTCCGTAAATTATTTCGAAATGCCGAACCCATTATAATAATTACAAAATGCCTACGTTCTCTCTGCTGGTTTCCCCTAAATAACTATCTTGGTGGCTATGAAGTCTTCGAAACTGGTTTAAGGGATGAAGACTATTTTTATAGTCCTCTTACAGTTTTTCCACCAGCCCAAACCAGCTTAAACTTCGCTTTGTATCAATATGATATCTTGTAAAGAAACTACGCGCGTTTCATCGTTGGTGATATCACTTTTCTTTCTGTCGGATGTTTTGTCTTTAGAAGATGTTGTGATATATTTTAGGGATTTGATTATTTCTATAATTATTATTGTTATTTTACTGATCAGGGGCGTAATTTGTCTTCACTTCGGTTATTTTTTCTTCAATCTTTGTTTTGTAGAAATTTTTTTTTCCGTTTCTCTGATTTTAGTTTCGTGCGTCATAAATTCAAAATAACACCGAAAAAGTCACGATTTATATATTTTTTATTCCTATATTTTTTCTCTCGTCCCTAAAAACTGAAATATTACGGATCGAAATTCCGTGAAAAAATATACGACAGAAGATTCCGAGTTCCAAACAATCTCATAGTGGACAAAGATTCGATTGTTTTATCCTAGTGTATTGGCCACCCGGTTAGCTCAATTGGTTGGAGCGCCGGATTGTGTTGTGCGGGAGGTCGAGGGTTCGAGCCCCGGCCGGACCAATACTCATGGTCTTATAATAAGTGAGGAGAATTTGCTACCTTTCTATAATTAAGAATTGGATAGATCTTCTAGTCTTCTCGAATAAGGACGAACAAACCGTGGTGGTCAATTACCCTATGTGTGTATGTATGTAACTATGAATATGTGTTTTAATGTTAAGTTTCTTGATTTTAGTTTCGTTTGTCATAATTTGTGAACGAACACTGAAAAAAAGCACGATTTTTATATTTCTGTAAGGTAAGTAATGAGTAATGTTCTTCTCTCGTCTCCGAAAACTGATATTTCGGATCGAACTTTGTGAAAAATTTATGACAGAGGATTCCGAATCTTATAGGTCGAGAAATATTTGACTTTTTTACACTAGTATTTTGGTAATTATTAATATGTGTTTTAAGATTAGGTTCAAACATTGTTATGACTGTGGCTATTTACATAAATCTTTGTTTTGGAGGCGCGGTTTCTTAATTTTGGTTTCATCCATCAAACGATCGGGATACTAGAATCAGAAACTTCTACGTTTTCCATTTGGTGAGCAGCTTAAAAAATCATTCACTGACACTTGATTTTTTTTTTCTCTTAATTCTGACAGATGCTTGTTTATATTTGGCGATAGAAGATTAAAATGTGAGAGCAATCTTTGAAACGAGGTTCTCAATGGGGTTAACCGTTAGCCTAAAACGAAAAAAGAATTGTCCATTGAACGTAGAAAAATTAGCCATAAAATCGTTTCTTTTATCGTAACGGAAAGAGATTGACCATTAGCAGTGATATGCCCGAAATTCCAAATGTAAAGACCCTCTTAAACCTGCTGACGACTTGTTTTTTAATCGATCAAGTTGACATTTTGTTCTTCACCCACACGACTCTTGCTATTTGCCTTCATCTCCCTTTTACAGGTTTTACTTCGATTTCTTGGTTTTGATTTTTCAAGTCACACGAACAACGCATCAAACTCGGCACGTGTCACTTGCCGAGTTCAACGGTTCGTTTGTAAGGTAAGAACTAAAAAAAAAACATTTAGATAAAAAAAAAATATATGTAGTCCTTTTCCTTTTCTAAACGATAAAAAATAATTATACGGAGACTTGTTTCAATCATTGATAGAAATACAAGAGATCCAAACAATCTCAGGAATTAGGAAGATTTTTCGTTGCAAAGTTTGACGCAAAACGTGGATTTGTAGGTAAGATCTGATTAGCAATTCTCCCTTCTTGGTCCTACACAATTCCTTTAAAAAAAGTTTGGAGAATTCAATGTTAAGTCAAGATGGCATCCTTCAACTGATCAGTTTAGGTATTCTCAACACCTATTTGCATATCTATTATCATTTGAGATTGACAGGATTTGTTTTTCTTTCAGTTTCCCACTTCTGGTTTCACTAATCAAACGACTAAGATACCACTGAACGCGGCACGTGTTTACAAAAAAGGTGAGCTGTCTTTCTCTCGTAGTTCTATGGCTTCCGCCCATTATTTCCCACTTTTCCTGAACGAATTAACGTTTTGATTCTGTGAGAAAAATGTTAGAAGAATGTAAAAGCTCTTCGTGTAAGCGAGTCGAAAAAATAAATGGCTCCGTAACGCGGCAAACAAAAAGAAATGTTTTCTATTCTTTGTCAACGGATGTTCAACAAATCATTCTATCTGAAGGTTTCACAATATGCCCAAAATAAGCCGACAAAAAAAGAATACAAAAATGTTCTGTAACAGAAATTGAACACTCAACTCAATGAATCCAAAAGCGAATTTCTAAATCCGAGATGCTTTTGATACTCTGAACTGCGCGCAGATAAAACTTCAGCAAAAGTAATCAGGGGGGCAGGGGCAGGTCACTCAGTGTTAATATGAACCAGTTTGAAATTGTTTATTGATCGTTTTGCCATCTAAAGGACCAGTCGTTACTTTTCGCTGTTGGGAGGGGAGAGGGGAGGGGGGCAGGGCTGGAGGATTTTGGAAGATCACGTGATTCTTAGGGGGGAACAGTGGGGGATCAGCCGTCTCCAACGAAGAATAATGGGGAAGGGGACTAAAGAAAATTGACTGACGAATACCTGCCAATAAGAGAGGGATCATAAAAATTATTTATCCCCCCCGGCGATAAATAATGACTATCACTCCTGAAATTTTCTAACCGAGAAGTATTTTGAGGTCCAGTACTTTGTTTGTAACTGAACACTTATACAAGTGACAGCTGCAGGTGTTACTTCCTTGTACGTAATTTGCTGATGGGAACGTATCGCTGGGTGGGGTCGCATTTTCAGATTGACTCCAGAGAAATAGATCCTCATGATCCCTTGAATGACTATAATGGAGTCGCAGTTTTAATAGAGTCATTGGAAGGGGGTCATATTTCATCAGGGTTCTGGGGTTAAGAAAATTCTGGTAAGAAGGGATTTGAAATAGAAGATTTGAGGTTAAAAAGTCGTTACCATATAACAACTGACCAAAAGTGACAAAGATGGGGTCTGTAAGACTATTAATGGGGTGGAGGGTTCTGAGAGGCCAACGGCACATACCCAGCAACGTTTGATCTAAGTACCGCCTCCCATGGGGGGGAGGGGAGGGTACTTGCATGTTTTCACACAAATGGTTCTGAAAAATTTGTTCAGAATTGTTGTTTATGCGCAATTCATTAGCTCTGGGAAACCAAAGAAAGTAAAAAGAATGTTGCACTTGCTCCAACACGCATTCGAGGAAAGTGAGCACTCTGCGTAAACTATTGCAGAGAGATGGCTACCAAGAGTCAACATCTAATTTAATCATTCAAGTTTTGGTATTTTCACCTTGTTAATTTTTTTTATTCTATTTTAGGAAGGCATTCTGTTAAACTCAAGGAGTGATGAATAACACGCGGGAAATCCTAAAGAAGATCAGGATAGGCTTGGATGTTGCCACATATCTACTTAAGACTGATCGTGGTATACAAGCCACTTATTTGTGCGATGAATGTTTAATCTTACTCAATAATCTAGGCTTTGATGCTAACGGCCTGGATGTCTCTGAGGTAATATTCCATGCGTACTACGCAATCTCTGGTTACACAAACGCAGTACGATACACCAAAAAACTTATTGCCGCGTTCCACGATGCTGGAACAGCAATGATAATGCTGGGAGACAAATATAAAAAACGCAGTAGGCTTACAGAAGCCAAGAAACTTTTTGAAAGCGCAGTTGCTATCGAAAAAACAATTGGTGACAAAATTAAAGAAGCAATTTCTTATGGGTGGCTAGGATTTGTGTTTCAATCACTTTGTGAATATCAGAAAGCTGTAGAATATTGCGAGAAAGCTCTTGCTATCGCAACAAAAATTGGCTATAGGGAAGGAGAAGGAAGGTGCTATGGGAACCTTGGAACTGTGTTTCACTCACTCGGTGAATATCAGAGGGCTAAAGAATATCACGAGAAAGCTCTTGCTATCGCGACAGAAATTGGCGACAGGAAAGATGAAGGAACATGCTATGGGAGACTTGGAACTGTGTTTCAATCACTCGGTGAATATCAGAAGGCTAAAGAATATCACGAGAAAGCTCTTGCTATCGCAACAGAAATTGGCGAAAGGAGAGAAGAAAGAATAAGCTATGGGAACCTTGGATTGGTGTTTCAATTACTCGGTGAATATCAGAAGGCTAAAGAATATTGCGAGAAATCTCTTGCTGTCGCAACAGAAATTGGCGACAGGGAAGGAGAAGGAACACAATATGGGTACCTTGGAATTCTGTTTGAATCACTCGGTGAACATCAGAAGGCTGAAGAATACTGCGAGAAAGCTCTCGCTATCAAAACAGAAATTGGCAACAGAAAAGGACAAGGAACAAATTATGGGAACCTTGGAGTGGTGTTTCAATCACTCGGTGAATATCAGAAGGCTAAAGAATATCACGAGAAAGCTCTTGCTATCGCAACAGAAATTGGCGACAGGAAAGGAGAAGCAGCACGCTATGGGAACCTTGGACTTGTGTTTCAATCACTCGGTGAATATCAGAAGGCTAAAGAATATCACGAGAAAGCTCTTGCTATCGCAACAGAAATTGGCAACAGGAAAGAAAAAGGAACAAACTATGGGAACCTTGGACTTGTGTTTCAATCACTCGGTGAATATCAGAAGGCTAAAGAATATCACGAGAAAGCTCTTGCTATCGCAACAGAAATTGGCGACAGGAAAGGAGAAGTAGCACGCTATGAGAACCTTGGAAGTGTGTTTCAATCACTCGGTGAATATCAGAAGGCTAAAGAATATTACGAGAAAGCTCTTGCTATCGCGACAGAAATTGGCGACAGGGATGGAGAAGGAACATGCTATGGGAATCTTGGAAGTGTGTTTCAATCACTCGGTGAATATCAGAAGGCTAAAGAGTACGACGAGAAAGCTCTTGCTATCGCAAAAGAAATTGGCGACAGGAATGGAGAAGGAATACAATATGGGAATCTTGGACTTGTGTTTGAAGCACTTGGTAAAAATAGGCTGGCTATCGAACATTTGGACAAATCACTCGCCATCAGCATAGAAACTGGTGGCAAAGACTACGAAGGAAGGTGTTACGCCGGCTTGGCAGGTGTGTTTTATTCGCTTCATGACCATGAGAAGACAACAGAGCTATGCGAAAAAGCGCTGGGAATCTTTATCAATATTGGCGATAAAGAAGGACAAGGTTTCATCCACCTAAGACTTGGGTCCGTGTGTCTATCGCTTGGGAATTATGACGAGGCGGAAAAACACTTTGAGAAAGCGCACTTGATAGGCAGCGAAATTGGAGGCAATATGATTCACTTTCAAAGCCTTCTCGGTATCACTCGGTTAAAGATATTGCAATCAAAGCAGGACGAGGCAATGCTGTATCTTCGTCAAAGTATTGAGATTTATGAAAAGATACGAAATTTTCTCGAAGGAAACGATGAATTTAAAACATCTCTCTTAGAAAAGTACGGTGATTTCCCCTACAAGTTGCTCAGTCGCATGCTGTGTTACAGCGGGAGCCTGCAAGACTCTCTTAATGTGGAGGACCTAAGGCGCGCTAGAGGCCTCGCAGAATTGATGGCGGATAAACTCTTAACTGGAAGCCACATCCCAACTAATTCAACATATCGGCCCAGGATCGAAAGCATCGCGAGTAAAGAGGGCAATTGCACATTTTTGTACATTTCATATCTTGAACGGTTTGTTCGTTTGTGGGTTCTAGAAGCAAATGGAAGCATTCACTATCGAGAGAGCCCCGAAATGAAAATCAACACCCTTTTAGCTACGTCCGTTTGCGATGTGGAGGATATTTTTAGAAATAGTGCCAAATGTTTCCGTATTTTGCCTAATGAGAATTGCGAGGATAGATCTTTGGGTGACGACATTGCCATGTCCCCTCATCAAGAAGAGAGCCATGCAACCATGCAAGGCGAAGAAACCAAACGGAATGAAATGATTCTTCAACTGTGTTATGACCAGCTTATCGCTCCTGTCAAAGATTTACTAACAGAGCCTGAAGTCATCATTGTGCCTGAGAAATGTTCGTACCGAGTCCCTTTTGCTGTTTTACGGGATGAGTCAGCAGGAAAGCATTTTTCAGAAACCCACAGAATCCGCATCGTCCCTTCTCTGACCACTCTCGGGATCATTCAGGAATGTCCGAGGGACTATCACAGTCAGACCGGTGCGCTGGTTGTGGGTGATCCTATGGCTGGCAAAGTGCATTACAATGGACGTACCCTGAACTTGACACCATTGTCCGGAGCAAGAAGGGAGGCAGAGATGATCGGTCGACTCCTGGGTGTTCAGCCTTTGTTAGGAGAGCGCGCAACAAAGCAGGCGGTACTTCACGCACTTCATTCAGTGAGCCTGATACATCTTGCCGCCCATGGTAATGCCGAGAGAGGAGAGATTGCCCTGTCCCCTAACTGCACCACTAAAAGTATTCCCCAAGAGGAAGACTATCTTCTGACAGTGTCTGATATTTTAAAGGTGAAGCTGCGAGCTAAACTGGTCGTACTTAGTTGTTGTCACAGTGCGCGTGGAACGTTTAAACAAGAGGGAGTCATCGGAATCACTCGGGCGTTCCTAGCATCTGGTGCACGTTCTGTGTTGGTGGCATCGTGGGCCATACAAGACGAAGCCACAGAGCAGCTCATGAATCATTTCTACATACACCTGGCTGCTGGAGAAAGTGCCAGCGAATCTCTTCACCAGGCCATCCAGTGGTTGAGAGGCAACGGCTTCGCCGAACCTACCCAATGGGCTCCGTTTGTGCTGATGGGAGACAACGTAACTTTCGACTTGAAAAAATTAAGGTAAGCTTGTTTATGAGTGATTTTGTATAATTGACATTACCCACTTGAACTTGTGAGAAAAATAGGGAACCGCCTTTTTCTTAAGTTAGAAAAACGTCAAAAAACTCTGCAAGTATAAGATTTTATATCATGATGGCACATATTGAAGGATTTTAACCCTTAACTCGTAGAAGTGATTAACATGTAACTTCTCCCTAAAGTATTTTCAGACATAATCCTGCAAAAAGGTAATTACTTATCAGGTACAAATTGTTCTCTTGGTCTAACACCAAATTCTCGTAACCAATTTATAAGGAAATGTGTAGCAGCTGAGGGGAGAGTTAAAACTCAGATATTGGGAGGTAAAGAGTTAAAAAAAAAAACAGATTAAGGTTCAGTGTAGTTTCTAAAGTGTGCAAGATATTTACAATTATACCCTTAGTGCAAAGATTGACAGGACAACGACCACAATCTGAGCGAAAAAAAAAGATAAATAAATAAATAAATAACTAGGGAATATATTAATCGATAAATCCATGAATACGGTGACTTATTCAAGCTAACGTTATGTCTATATCAAGTCTAATGTAAACAACTGGAAGATGATGCAAACGTAAAAATGTGTCACATCATTCTTAACTCAAAATGTTTGCTTTAGGCAAAAAGAACTGACGGAGGAAGAGAATGATGAGGACAAGAAACAGAGTAGCGACTGATCCCTGACTCTCCCTCCCCTCCCGTTCTCTGGAAGGAAAACTGGTATCTTTTCAAACAAAAACTTTTAACTTTGCACTGCTATTTGGAGTGCTTTTTTTTACACGGCCCAGCTGTCAAGCAAGCGATGCCATTCGCCCGAAAATTGTGTTATCTTTGCCGCGGAGGAACAAAAATGAACAGATGATTGAATATTAAAAAAAATTGAGAACATTAAGAAATTTTTACAATGCGAAAATTATGGCACTGTTCTTTGAGATTACAAAAAAACATTCACTTTTTTATTTTTGTAGGATATGATTCGAAATTCTATCCACTAGCTGTTATGATTTTCTCTCTAAATTGATTGGGAAAATCAGCTCGGTAGTACGTAAAAAAAAAAACAAACAAACAAACAAAACGACCGAAAAAACAAAGAAATCACTCCCAGATTGATAGGTGTGTATTCTGAATTGTCATTAGATAGATAACGCGTTGATATTTTTGTAATGAGAATTCGCATGTAAATCACTTAAGGGAGTGAGTGGTCGAAAGGCACAGGCGAAGACATCTGGGCCGGGTCTTTCAAAGCTGGGTTATGATAACCCAGGGTTAGCGCGTAAAATTTGATTTCAGATCTGAAAGCTTTCAAAGAAATTTCAGTTTAATTATTCTTGTCAACAATTTGATGATTGGATGCTATAAAGAGAATAAGGAAAATTATTACAGAAAGGTTCTTGAATAGAGAAATAAGGAAACCTGGATTAAAATTTAACCCTGGGTCAGTGCTGTTCGGCGTTCGTAGAACTAGACCTGTTAATTTTTGGAACCTAAACTGTAATATAGTAATAACAATAATAATGGTTTTGGCAATAGAGTGCTTTTGGAATGAGTATCGTAAAACTGAAACAAGGGAATCACAAAAGCCAATCAGAAGAAAGGAAAATACTTTTGAGAGAGCTCAAAATAAAAACCGACCAATCATCCAAAAGCGCGGGAAAATGCGGGTGACCCAGTCATAATTATTTTTAGTTTAGCATCTGATTAGTTGAGAGATAAGTGAGTGTTTTCTGAACCAATCAAAAAGCGAAGTAAGGCAAAAACGGAGCCAGCCAAGATTACTTTTGACACACAATAGGCCATTTTACAGTTGTGTACTTAGTTGCCAAGCCTTTGATTCATATTGAGGCTGAAGGTGACCTTGTTGTGATAGAGACCTGTATCTACTTAGCATGATAACAAAGTGATTTACATTTGAAAGGCAGCATGGTTTGTATCATAACGAGGAGAACCCTAACCTCACTCCCATTCAAAGGCTTGGCAACCAAGCACACAACTGTAAAATGGAACATTGCTCTATCACATAATCATAATCCTTAAAAGTTTATTCTCAGCTCTGAGACTGCCTGGAAGAGAGTCTCAAGCTGATGTTGTTGTGGTCTATGGCTTTTCCTTTGATATAACATCTTACAACCGAACATTTATTATTATTTTTTGTTCTCGGGATTTATCCTTCTATAGTTGTTAATGATATCTAGACAATGGCTGTGATGGAAAGCCTCTATCGTTTTTTCACTCCTCTGCTACCAACGCGCCGTTTTTTATTGCGCTTTGTTTAACCTTCTGAATGCTTGGAACAGTCTGCACTATCACAAAATGAAATCATACCACTAGCTTTCAAGTAAGCATTTGATGTTAGAAAAAATATCTTAAGTACAATCGAACGAAGTGAGGAACCATTACTTGTTTTCTCCTTACCCTGCCGTTTTGAGAAAAACACACGGAATACACCTGTAGCAGAAAATACCATCTTAGTAATTCGTGCAAAGTCCTCTACACTATTTACCTCTCCATCGAGGTGTGCCTGTAAAAAACCTATCCATTCCACCCTGGTGTGCCTGCACCCTCTCCATCTTAGTGTGTCTGCGCATAACTAGCCTCTTCATCCCTGTGTGCCTGTACAAAACTAACCTTTCCACCCTGGTGTGTTGGTACAAAACTGCCCTCTCCACCTTTGTGTGTCTGCCCATAACTAACCTCTTCACTTTGATGTGCCTGTACAAAACTGGCCTTTCCACCCTGGTGTGTTGGTACAAAACTAACCTCTTCACCCTGGTGCGTCTGCGCATAACCAACCTCTTCACCCTTGTGTGCCTGTACAAAACTATCCTTTCCACCCTGGTGTGTTTGTTCAAAACTAACCTATCCACCCTGGTGTGTTTGCACAAAAATACCCTCTCCACCCTGGTGTGTCTGCACCTAACTAACCTCTTCACCCTGGTGTGCTTGCACATACCTCTCCACCTTGGTGTGCCTGTACATGACTAACCTCTCCACCCTGGTGTGCCTGTACATCTGTACATAACTAGGTAACCTCTCCACCCTGGTGTGCCAGTTCAAATGTTGCGATACACCGTTTACTGACTCCATCCCAGATTTACAGCAAATCAGGACACGTGTTATCATGTGTCAAGGAATATTACATAGCCTTACGGGGTGATCATGTAAATTTTAGCGTGACAAAAACAAAATCTTTCAGCCCCCCCCTCCTCTCCCCTTGAGCGATAAATAATGACAGGCCCTGGGCTAAGAATAGCTGATGTGTAACAGATGCAGAGTAAGAGTTCTTGTCAACAGCTCATCCGTGTGATTAAAACTTGTCAGAAATAAAATTATTCTCACCATATTAATGAGCCTCTCTTTGCATGGGCATTTCCGAAGAAGTCGAAGACGCTAAGATCACCGCGGATAAAACGAAGATCTCAAGATTGAAGCGAAGATGCGAAAATTGACCAAAATTTGCGTGATAACAATAAACATTAAGATATAAAACTGTCAAAACTCGCAAGCACTACAGAAAATTTCTTTTGTTTCTGAATTTTGGCATTTTCCCACAATTTACTGCGATTTTGACAACGGCATCAACAGTGGATAACAGTCGCTGCCGCGAAACCACATGATGCCATTACAAGTCTGAAAACGACAAAAAATAGTCCACAGATAATGTAATCATTAATGACATTAATGACGTCAATGAAAACCCACGAGCCAATGGTTCTATTTCATTTCTATCATGTTGGTCGTGTCGCTGTTCTTTAACCTCGCGTTTTGCAGAGTATAATTTATTCATGGTAGATTTCGACTTAGAAGTTAAGTATTCTCTATATACCATCAACTCAAAATATACCGAAACGCCGCCTTTAAAGTTGTGGTGGTGTCGAACGACGTTATGTGAGCAGGGAAGCTTGCAATTTCAATCTGAACAACAAAGATCTTCCTGAAAAAAAAAAAAAAAACGCGAAGAAAACGAAGACCGTGGGTACCCACAGAGAGGCTCATTAATAGTTCCTGTATGACATTCGCGAGGGTTTACCGGTACAAAATACTGCCCTGTATTTGTGTCGTAAAGAAGAACTGTAAAAGGACGAATCGTGGATCATAGATAAAGATATTAGTTTCTTACTTTTAGACTACGAGCAGTTCCCCTTTTTGGCGAAGTCTGTTGGGCGAGTAAAAAATATAGATGTCCCCACAGTGTGCTAACATCAATTTTTTTCACTGAGTTTTTTCTTACTCGCGCAATGGACTTCACTGAAAAGGAGAGACTGCTAGTAGTCTGCTCCCCTGAGAAATAGAAGTTTCCCGAGTGTTTTTTTTTGTATCATTTTCATAATCAGTATGAGCTCCTGTGATATGATATTTCGTCACGATTGTAGAAAACTTAAATGTAAAATAAAAAGTATATTTCTTTTTAATGTCTTCGGATTCTAGATCTGTAAACTAAGTTTTACCACTATGTTATGGGATTGTTTAGGAATTTCCATTATTCTCGCCCCGGTTTGTGGAAGTGAACCCTCAGCCCACTCCCCCTCGATCCTCCGGTTCCTATCCTTTACACCTCTACATTAATATCTGTATTCTCCATACTAATCTCTCTACATTTCCTATAGTAACCTCAAGGCTGGTTATTTCAACAATTTTCCCCTTTAAATTTCATAATGAAGCTCAATGTTACCCTAGAACTTTCTTAAAACTTAAATGTGTTCGAATATGCCAAGAAAAACAGACGCCCTCCGCTAGCTTACGGAATGTGGCGATTGTAAACAGTTTCGCCATGGGAAATGGAGGAGAATTTGAAACGAAAGCAGGGATAAAACCCATCTGTCGTCGTTAGCTATGCAAGGCTAGCTTATTGTATTGATTTCCTGATCGAACACGGTGCTAACTGCTAAAAAATGCTTGGAATTTCGGGGTTAACCACAGGCTGCCTAATGAGATTATGTCGCGGCGTAAATGCCGATGTTGCGATTTTCACAAAGTTCAGCCTGGTGTTTCCATGCGGAAGTGAAAAGGCACAAACTAATTTTTAAATCCTCGCAAACGATACTAATTCCACTTATCGTGAGCTTAACCTGAAGTGATTCTGAGTTATACCGCATGGAGAAGATGATAATTGAACATTTGCTGTGATCTGCGGTATTTGAAGATTGAAATATTGGTGATTTTCAAAAGCGTTCCGTGAACTCCAAATTAAATGAAATGGTCCCGTTTTAGACTTAAACCATACCTCTCTCCTTCTAATACAAATTTATAAAATTGATACGAGTTTGCTTTCTTTTGCGCTTTTCATGAGCAAAGTTTATTTGCCTCTACACCGCGGGGAATTGATTTCCGCCATTTTACGGCTACTGATGCTTGTTTCAGTTTTAGTGAATTTTCTAAGATAAAGAAGCGAGTCTGGGTAAAAAAAATCCTTACCACGTTTCTATGTTTACTATTAAGGTGTCTCTGACTGAAATATGAGGATAGCCATTTTTCGGTGGATGGGCCACCTCTCACCCAGTCTTGAACTGAAAGGTCGCTTTTAAGCGTCAAATTGCGAGTTGAAAACGTGGCTGTGACATTGATTCGATTCCCTTATTCGCGCTCAGGATAAATAACAAACGATGTTATTACTGTTTTCTTGTTTCTTATTTTTATTCAATTATGCGATTCAAGGAAAATCCATTACCTGACTCGTGAATTCCGCGTTAAATTGCACGCGGAAACCGATATCGCACTCATCACTTCGTAATTCGTGCGATATTGGTTTTGAAAAAACCAGGAAAGATTTATTACTCGACGTTTCGGGGTCATCATGACTCCATTATCAAGAGACTAGTTTAAAAACATGCAAATAAGGAAAGGTACAAGAATAGCATAAATTAGACTGAACGGCTTAAACAAACACCTTGGCGCGGATGGAATCCGTTTGCACGTTCATTGTTGGCTTACGCATGCGAATATACAACATTTCATTAACAAGGCAATCAAATTTGCCGTTACATTTCGTGATGACGTTGAATTGCTCGATCAAGCGTTCAGGCATTTCACTATTGTGCTGGAGGTGGTAGTGTTTGTAGATAGAAGATGATTTCCTTTTGTGCCCTTCTACGCGCTCGTGTAAGTGACCACGAGTATAGCCCACATACCCTGCATCACACAGGTTACATTTAAATTCATAAACGATACATTGTTGGTTAACAATAGGGGGCTTAATTTCGTGTTGCTTAAGCTGTTGATCGAGCTTCGGGCTAACGAACACTGGTTGGACAGTCACGCTTAACTTCGAGCTTAGACTATTCAGTTGTTGTTTAACATGATTAGCTGACGACTGGTCCTTGAAGGGTAACACTAATCTCACAGTCTCCGATGGTACGTCTGGTGATGGACAGGGTTCTGCAGATGAAATCCTTCTCTCAACGACCCGCTTGAGAGAAGGATTTCAAGCGGGTCGTTGATTTCAAGCGGGATTACAATCAAGCGGTTCGTTGAGAGAAGGATTTCATCTGCAGAACCCTGTCCATCACCAGACGTACCATCGGAGACTGTGAGATTAGTGTTACCCTTCAAGGACCAGTCGTCAGCTAATCATGTTAAACAACAACTGAACAGTCTAAGCTCGAAGTTAAGCGTGACTGTCCAACCAGTGTTCGTTAGCCCTAAGCTCGATCAACAGCTTAAGCAACACGAAATTAAGCCCCCTATTGTTAACCAACAATGTATCGTTTATGAATTTAAATGTAACCTGTGTGATGCAGGGTATGTGGGCTATACTCGTGGTCACTTACACGAGCGCGTAGAAGGGCACAAAAGGAAATCATCTTCTATCTACAAACACTACCACCTCCAGCACAATAGTGAAATGCCTGAACGCTTGATCGAGCAATTCAACGTCATCACGAAATGTAACGGCAAATTTGATTGCCTTGTTAATGAAATGTTGTATATTCGCATGCGTAAGCCAACACTGAACGTGCAAACGGATTCCATCCGCGCCAAGGTGTTTGTTTAAGCCGTTCAGTCTAATTTATGCTATTCTTGTACCTTTCCTTATTTGCATGTTTTTAAACTAGTCTCTTGATAATGGAGTCATGATGACCCCGAAACGTCGAGTAATAAATCTTTCCTGGTTTTTTCTATGCCTTTGCTTTAGCAAATCCCTGCTGATCAAGATATTGGTTTTCGCATGCAATTCAACGCGGAATTCACGAGTCAGGTAATGAATTTTTTCATAGACTAGGTGCCTAATTTATCATATTTGAGGGTCCGTAGGAAGTGTGATACCATTGAAATATTTTCGGTCCACTCTTACGCCTTACTTCAAAACTGAACCTTCACTAGAGAATAGCGAGTCACCCTCCGGGCCTTTCGTGCGCGGTAAAAATCGGTCAACACCACTACAAGTAGTAACATTCCTTCAAGCGCCATAGTGGCACCCAGAACTGTCATCACAAACACACGCCTACTTCTCTGTGAAAAGGCTTCGGCTGTTGTGCCCTCAGCTTCCTCATTTTGCGCCGAATCGCCATTAATCTTCGTAAGAGCTTGTTCTACGACCCCAGCGTATTCCTTGCTTAGGTACGTTTGCGTGAATTCTGTCATAACCTCTTGAAGTTTTAAACACTGAGAAAAGTTTTGCTGCGCACATTTCAAGAGCTTTTGGCATACCTGAGGCAGCCGATCGACCCAGTGCGGTACAGGTGCTGTCTCGTTGTCGTGGTATAGACTCACGTCAAACCAGAAATTTCCAGTGAGCTCGATTACGCGGCGTATCGAGCCCATCAACTGAAGATACTCGCGCCAACTCAACTGGAGTGGACAAATTATGCTCAAAATTCCATTTTGCTTGGCCTTAGAGGGGCATGGAGAGTTTGTGCCTGAAACAAACCTGAATAAGCCAAATTTTTCTCAACTGATTTTGATAAATGGGTCACTAAAGTACATACTGGATTTGGTATGAAAGTTATGCAAGAAGGCAGGTGAGTGTTATGGTTTTTTGAAAAATGGCAATTTTGGGTAATGATTTTGACCTCAAACTTGACCTAACTTTAGCCCCAGACCCCTTCTCTGTCTAATCACTTGAGAGCAAAGTTCTATTGAGGAAGTAAAAGCTCCACTATATAGCAGAGTGCATGTTCAAATTCGTTTGGCAACACAGTTTACCAATGGAGTTTCATAGCACTTTCAAAATGCCAACTAGAAGGATGAATTTTTAGTGCTCCACAGGCCACAAATGGGACACCCCTTAAACTCCAGAACAAACAGTCAGAGAAGTGAGCCAAAGAGGCTTTTAAAATAACTTATCCATCGCCAACTATTCCGGTCACGAGCCTGCGGTAGGCAGGCGGTTTCATAACAAAATGTCTGTAAACATCGCTGCCGATTTTATAGAGAAATGTATGGAAGGCACGTAAAAATTGTAAAAATTCGCAATCATGAAGTACTTTTTCAATTTGCCGGACCAGGATATTGATACTACAAGTAAAAGCAATCTGTTAAAAAATAAACAACAATAAAGCGAGTGTGGTAAACCCTTCCTATTACTATCTCTCGAAAACGAAGGTATATTCCATACAAACCTTATAATTTAGTGGCGAAAACGCGTGAATCCGAAGCATCAGCATGGCATAAATAATTTCCAGAGCTAGGCGCTCCATTTGCCGGACTGGACCTCTGTAGTAGACCCTCTCCAGGTTCAAAATTTGAATTTTGAAGCTCAGAGCGATTTTTCAGCCCCTTCAATTTTTGGCCGCAAAACATTAGAAAATTAACAAACCGAAGTCTACGATAAAACTGCAAAATCCCCTGTTTTCGAATGACGATATCTTGACTGGCTTTTGTCCAAATTTCTTGAAAAAACTCTCGTTTGAATGCTAATTTTTTGGACTACGTTTATCGAAGCAAGTTACTTTCCTCAGTGGCTTTGATATGTGTTAAAATCTTGGTTACATGAACAATATATTCTGTACCTCATTTCGCGGCGATATGAGCCCATTGATACAAGAAGAAGAAAAGCGGTAAGAGGGGGGTCACGTAAGGCGCGCTGAATTGTCGTGACCGAAATAGTTGGCGATGACACTCAACGTTTGTGCCAAGTTTCAGCCGAATCGGTTGACCGCCAGTTCTGGCCCCTGGAACACTTTCTCAGACAGGGACACATAAGAGCTAAGCTTAAAACCAAGGTTTGAAATCTTTTGCAACTGTGTAAATACTTACATTATGCAATTGACTGATATCAGCAGAAATCAAGGCCCAAAGCTGGGTTGAGTTCAGGATGCAATCTAGTTAGTTGTTGCTCAACGTCCTGGTGGTTCTTGTAATCCTCAGTGAGGATACCGTCCAAATGATGGAAGTTCAGGACTGTGTATCTGATGAAATGCAAGTGGAGGAACAAACCAAAGGTCACCTCAGTGTCTCCCAACTCACTATAGGAGATGTAATCCGTGGTATGAAGGGAGCTGAACGAGTCTCTGCTTGTTGCGAAGTGAAAGCCATCTACCCTTTACCACAAAATGGGACCGAACTACTTACGACGGCCTGAGACACTCACATGGTCGTGGATGGAACGGTTCATCAGTATGGTGTTCGTGAGAATGCAACAGGAGTGAATGCATGGTTTGTCCTGTGAGGCAAGAGTGAACGATCTTGTGCTCAGGACTCTTTCATCTTCCAGGTATTTGTGAGTTAGATCTGGGCTCTAGAATTCGGTATAGGAAAACGACTTTTGTAGTCATTAATTCATTTAGTACACGACTTATATGCAGTTTTCCGGCTTCCTGAGAAGAAGGAAAGCTTTTCTACAAGAACACGATGTGTTTAATTTGCAACTAATCAGTGATTGGCGTCAGTTCCAATGACGCAAGCGTGGGGAAAAGAAAAATCGACCGAAGTGCAATCACTACCCTCGCACACAGGTCGGATGCTTTACTCCATGGATTCTATGTAGCTATGGTAAGCTCTCAGTGAATCTCATGCAATTTACATGAGTGTATAAGTGACCTCCTCATGCTTGGTCTACGGAATGAGTAATTCCGCAAGAATCCGATTTTGTATAAGATTTTTCGTTCGAGTATAAACCATTTACAAGCCGCGAGTGAGAACTATTCTCGTTCGCATCGAGCTTTAACATTTCTCTAATTAGAAGCATATAACCACTCTGCATGTGATAAGAACTAGAGAAAGCAGTAGGAAGTAAAATGGTCATCGAATAAGGATTAAGAAACCAATTATAGTACCTGAGTTTTCTTAAAGCCTATGTTAAAGGAGTGGCCAGCAGACTAGATGTTTCGCTTTCAAATGCATACATTTTTGCGTACTTCACTTGAGCTCGGGAAAATCGCTGATTCTAGGTGTTCAAGATGACTCAGTGATCATAATTTTTTTTTTATGTATAAAAATGATGAATCAACTAGGAAACACATTTCCTCATACCCGCTTGGTTTTATTATATTTTGATCAGAAACGGAAAGTGTACAAAGGACGCGTATGATTTTGCGATACACGTCAAAATTTCCCTCAGAAAGGCGTTTGAGTTTACCGATTATTCTATTTTATTCTTTGGGACTTTAAAGGTGCATTTGTAAAGAGCACTCATTAATTTTAAAACAGAATTCATATTAGAGAGCCACAATGATTGAAGCGCAAGTCATTCGCCTCCAAAGATTCGGAAATTTCACTAACGTGGAGTAGTAGATGAGTGTTGTGGTACAAGAACCGTTCCGGAAACGAGCTTATTCTAATGCCTTAGTATTAGTCTTATTTTTTCTGCCGCAAAAAAACGAACAAGGAAACAAACCAGGAAGAATCTCATTCTTTGCATTCTAAAGTTTTACGTTGCAAGACAGGAGTTACCGACATGCTCTGCACCCTGAATGATTCTGTTTTATATCATGATAAACCCAGTTCTCTTCATCAGCAGACAATTAGACTGTAGCACTTAACTTAGAGTGTCAAATTTGCAAACGTATCCTGGAAATTTAAGAAGTTGAAAATAGTACCTTTTTGGACTTACTTTTGTTTCTGTTTGTGGTTTAGTGATCGGGATGGCGACGGATGGATCAGTCAAACTGATTTCACCATCTTGGATTTGGAAATGTATCAAGAAGGGACATATTGTGCCTGAAAATAAGTTTACAATATAAATTATAAGATATTTAAATGAATTGACTACTTATACCACATGTTTTGCAACCACAATGAAATATCTAATTGTCTTTTCGTCTCAGATGTCAAAGTTTTTATGCTTGTTCACAAAACACCTTGGACTGGTTAACCTAAACCACGGTTTTATGCAAGAAGTGTGCCTAAGGTATTTTCTACAAAAGGGATGATTTAATGAACTATGAATAATGTGTCCTTTCACTGTAAGCTCTCGACTCTCTTGACACTGTCCACAGAAAGAACTGTGGAGATAAGAGGTTCAACTAGTTAAAGATAGTTTAGAAAGGTGGTTTTGTTAAACAACTGCTAAACTTAAATAACCGGCTTTATGTTTTGCATGGAGTTCGTTGTGTAAATTCACAAAGGTACATCTAGGAGAGTATAGTGACAAAGTTTCAGAAAGTCTTGTACCTCATTTAAGCTCAGCAATGTTGCAAATTATCAAATACTTGTAATCAAGATAAGTTCGCGATCACTTAGAACTGTACTCGTTTTGAACTCGATATTGCACCAAAGTATTTAAATGAAATCCAGTACCTTTCGGCTCTTTTCGGCGATAATTGGCGCGATATCTCGGTAACGGTCAGTCAAACTGACTGACTTCAAGCGAATTTTAAAAGCGTTTATTCTTTAAACAATGTCGAGAAATCGCAATGACGACGAACAAATGTTTGTAAACTGCTGATGCAGTCCGGCCAAAGTCCCCCGAAAAGTGTTGTGATGCGCATTTGATCATAGCCACATGTTAATTTGCGCAATATAAATATTAAATTATTATTATTATTATTATTATTATTATTATTATTATTGTTATTATTCTTCTTATTATTTGACGACACTTAAAAAAAAGCCACCACCCGTAAGGGACGCCTGAAAATCCAAGCAAAGAGATTCCAATTTAAACCGATAATGTAATATATGTATCTTAGTAGACACTTCGTATAGAATCGCTGAGCATTTTCACGAGTTGTGCCGTATTTTGACGAGCCAGTAGGGCGAGTCAAAACACAAACAACGAGTAAAAATACTTTCAAATACTACTCAGTCAATCAAATACAACTCTGGCAATCTGCGGTCTTTCCTTGCACTTAGGTGGCACGGAAAGTCGTAAAATCTTGAACAAAAGCTCATCTTTCAAACCGGCAGTCTAAATCCCACAGGGATCAACGAACGCTTTTCGTTCCACTAATTTATTCATGTTTTTCTCGTTGCCATGCTCCCACCAATAACGTAGCTCCATTTTCTGCCTTTAAAAGCACACAAAACCCACAATTCCTCGATTCGCTCCGACGAAGGGCTAACGCTCGAAACGTCAGCTTTTGTAATCATTACGGTGGCCAATTTGCCATTTCAACTTTGTTGATATATCCAAATTATTTCGTTACTCCCACCGACGCAGCCCCAAACAGTTTCTTTCGAAACTATCAGCCTTTATACGAAAAAGCTCTTGGAATCTTCATCAGTATTGGCAATAAAGAAGGACAAGGTGGCATCTACGAAAGACTTGGGTTCGTGTGTCTATCTCTTGGCAGATAAGACGAGGCGGAAAAACAATTTGAGAAAGCGCACTTGATGAGCAGCGAAATTGGGGACAATATGACTGACTTTGATAGTCTTCTCGGTATCACTAATTTAAAGATATTGCAATCAAAGCAAGACGAGGCAATGCTGTATCTTCGTCAAAGTATTTAAATTTATGAAAAGTTACGAAGTTTTCTCGAAGAAAACGATGAATTCAAAACATCTCTCAAGCACGGTGATAACCCCTACAAGTTGCTCAGTGACATGCTGTGTTCCAGAGGGAGCCTCCTAGACTCTCTTAATCTGGAGGAGCTAACGTGCGCTAGAGGCCTCGCAGAATTAATGGTGGATAAACTCTTAACTGGAAGCCACATCCCAACTAATTCAACATATCGGCCCAGGATCGAAAGCATCGCGAGTAAAGAGGGGAATTGCTCAGTTTTGTACATTTCATATCTTGAACGGTGTGTTCGTTTGTGGGTTCTAAAAGCAAATGGATTAATTCACTATCGAGTGAGCCCCGAAATGAGAACCGCCACCCTTATAGCTGCATCTGTTTGCGATGTGGAGGAAATTTTTGAAAATAGTGCCAAAAGTTTCGGTATTTTACATCATGAGAATTGCGAGGATCGATCTTTGGGTGACGACCTTGCCATGTTCCCTCAAGAAGAAAGCCAGGAAACCTTGCAAGGAGACGAAACGAAATTGAACGAAATGATTCTTCAACTGTGTTATGACCAGCTTATCGCTCCTGTCAAAGATTTACTTACAGAGCCTGAAGTCATCATTGTGCCTGAGAAATGTTCGTACCGAGTCCCTTTTGCTGCTTTATGGGATGAGTCAGCAGGAAAGCATTTTTCAGAAACCCACAGAATCCGCATCGTCCCTTCTCTGACGACTCTCGGGATCATTCAGGAATGTCCGAGGGACTATCACAGTCAGACCGGTGCGCTGGTTGTGGGTGATCCTATGGCTGGCAAAGTGCATTACAATGGACGTATCCTGAAATTGACACCATTGTTCGGAGCAAGAAGAGAGGCAGAGATGATCGGTCGACTCCTGGGTGTTCAGCCTTTGCTAGGGGAGCACGCAACAAAGCAGGCAGTACTTCACGCACTTGGTTCAGTGAGCTTAATACATCTTGCCGCTCATGGTCATGCCGAGAGAGGAGAGATTGCCCTGTCCCCTAACTGCACTATTAAAAGTATTCCACAAGAAGAAGACTACCTTTTGACAATGTCCGACATTTCAAAGGTGAAGCTGCGAGCTAAACTGGTCGTACTTAGTTGTTGTCACAGTGGGCGTGGAACCTTTAAACAAGAGGGAGTCATTGGAATCGCTCGGGCGTTCCTAGGATCTGGTGCACGTTCAGTGTTAGTGGCATCGTGGGCCATAGAAGACAAAGCAACAGAGCTACTCATGAAACTTTTCTACAAACACCTGGTTGCTGGAGAAAGTGCCAGCGAATCTCTTCACCGGGCCATCCAGTGGTTGAGAGGCAACGGCTTCACTGAACCTGCCCAATGGGCTCCGTTTGTACTGATGGGAGACAACGTGACATTCGACTTAAAAAAATTAAGGTAGGCTTGTTTCTGAGTGATTTTGTATAATTGACATTACCCACTTGAGCTTGTCAGAAAAATAGGAGACCGCTTCTTTATTTTAATTAGAAAAACGTCGAAAAAAGTCTGCAAGAATAAGATTTTATATCATGACGGCACATGATAATGGTTTTTAACCCTTTAACTCGTACAAAGGATTAACTTGTAATTTCTCCCTAAAGTATTCATACATAATCCACCAAACAGGTAATTACTTATCAGGTACAAATTGTTATCTTGATTTAACATCAAATTCTCGTAACCAATTTACAAGGAAATGTGTAGCAGCTATAGGGGAGAATTAAAACTCAGATCTTTGGAGGTAAAGGGTTAACAGAAACAGATTAAGTTTCAGTGTAGTTTGTCAAGTGTGCAAGATATTCACAATGATGCCATTGCTGTAAAGATTGACAGGACAACGACCACAATCTGAGCGAAAAAAATGATGAAGACAAATCTATAGTGAATAAATTAATCGATAAATCAATGAATACAGTTAGCAAGTTAACCTTATTTCTATAGGTACAATGAAATATATGAAGTTCATATATTTTGAACTACGGTATTAGATACGTATGATGCCCCATCCTCGCAGTAGATAGCGCTATTTAAGGCCTGATTTTTTTCAGGTCTGATTTTCGCTATTGCTTAAGTAGCGCTATCTACTGCGAGGATCGTGCATCATACGTATCTAATACCGCAGTTCAAAATATATGAACTTCATATATTTCATTGTATCTGATTTATCACTTTCACGGGTTTATTACGAATCAACTTAACGGCCTACTCCCAGTTGGCTTGTTAGCTCAATTGGTAGAGCGCTGCACTAGTATCGCAGAGGTCAGTGGTTCGAATCCCGTACAGGCCTGATTTTTTTCAGGTCTGATTTTCGCTATTGCTTAAATAGCGCTCTCTACTGCGAGGATACGTAACTTATTTCTATAACAAGTATAATGAGAATAACTGGGAGATGATGTAAACGTATAAGGAAGTGTCACACATCATTCCGGCTTAACTCAAAATTTTTGTTTTAGGCAAAAAGAACTGACGGAAGAAGAGAAAGACGCGGACAAGAAAGAGTAGCGACTGATCCCTGACTCTCCGTCCCCTCTCGTTCACTGGAAGGGAAACTGGTATTTTTTTCACTCAGTAACTTTTAACCTTGCACTGCTCTTTGGGGTGCTTTTTTATACACGGCCCAGCTGTTTAGCAAGCGATGCCATTCGCCCAAAAGTTGTATTATGTTTGACGAGGAGGAACAAAAATGAACAGATGACTGAAAATTCCAAAAAATGGAAATGTCGAGTAAAATCTTTTACGATGCGAAAATTATGGCACTCTTCTTTGAGATTACAAAAAGTCATTAACCTTTTAATTTTTGTAGTATATATGATTCTAAATTCTACCCACTAGCTGCCATAATTTTCTCTCTAAATTGATGAGGAAAATCAGCTTGGTGGTACGTAAAAAAAAAAATTAAAAAAATAATGGGTGTGTATTCAGAATTGCTTAATGTGTTAATAGTTTTGTAATGAGAATTCACATGTAAATCACTTCGAGGAGTGAACGGGCGAAAGGCGCATGCGAAGGCATCTGGGCCGGGTCGTTCAAAGCTGGGTTATAATAACCCAGGGTTAGCGTGAAATTTGATTTCAGACCTGAAAGCTTTCAAAGAAATTTCAGTTTAACTATTCTTGTCTACAATTTGATGATTGGATCATCTAAAAAGAATAAGGAAAATTATTCCGGAAAGGTTCTTGAATATAGAAATAAGGAAACCTGGTTTAAAATTTAACCCTGGGTAAATGCTAATCGAACTTCGTACAACTGGACCCTGTTCCTTTTTGGAATCTAAACTGTAATGTAGTAATAATAATAATGGTTTTGGCAATGGAGTGCTTTTGGATTGCGTGTCGTAAAACTGAAAAGAGGAATCAAAAGGGCCAATTAGAAGAAAGGAAAATACCTTCGAGAGAACTCAAAATAAAAACCGACCAATCATCCAAAAGCGCGGGAAAATGCGGGCGACCAAATCCTAATTATTTTTAGTTTAGCATCTGATTGGTTGAGAGATTAGTGCATGTTTTCTGGACTAATCACAAAGCGAAGTAAGGCAAAAACAGAGCAAGCCAAGATTACTTTCGACACTCAATTGAACATTGCTCTATTACATCATCATAATCCTTAAAAGTTTATTCTCAGCTCTGAGACTGGCTGGAAGGGTCCCAAGCTGGTGTTGTTGTGGTCTATGTCTTTTCTTTTGATATAAGGTCTTACAACCAAACATTTATTACTATTTTTTGTTCTCGGAATGTATCCTTCTATAGTTGTTAATGATATCTAGACAATGCTGTGATGGAAAGCTTCTGTCGTTTTTCACTCCTCTGCTACCAACGCGCCGTTTTTATTGCGCTCTTTTAACTTCCTGAATGCCTGGAAAAGTCTGCACAAACACAAAAGTGAAATCATATCATTAGGTTTCAAGTAAACATTTGATGTTAGAAAAAATATCTTAAGTGCAACCGAACAAAGTAAGGAGCCATTACTTTTTCTACTTACCTTGCCGTTTTGAGAAAAACAAACGGAATGCACCTGCAGCAGAAAACACCATCTTAGTAATTCGTGCAAAGTCCTCTACATTACTAACCTCTCCATCCAGGCGTTCCTGTAAAAACTTATTCACTCCACCTTGGCGTGCTGCCCCACATCACTACCCTCTCCATCCCCGTGTGCCTTAACTAACTACCCCCTCCACCCTGGTGTACGTGTACATAACTACACCTGCGCCCTGATGTACCTATACATCACAACATTCTCCGCTCTGGTGTGTCTGGCATAACTAACCTCTTCACCTTTGTGTGCCTTTACAAAACTAACCTGTCCACCCTGGTGTGTTTGTACAAAACTAACCTCTCCACCCTGGTGTGTTTGCACAAAACTAACCTCTCCATGTCCGCACATAACTAACCTCTTCACCCCGGTGTGCCTGTACATACCTCTCCACCTTGGTGTGCCTGTACATTACTAACCTCTCCACCCTGGTGTGCCTGTACATCTGAACATAATTAGGTAACCTCTCCACCCTGGTGTGCCTGTTCAAATGTTGCGATACACCGTTCACTTACTCCATCCGAGATTTACAGCAAATCAGGACACGTGTTATCATGTGTCAAGGAATATAACATAGCCTTACGGGGTGATCAAGTAAATTTTACTGTGACAAAAACAAAATCTTTTATAAATAATGACAGGCCCTGGGCTAAGAATGGCTGATGGGTAACAAATGTAGAGTAAGAGTTCTTGTCAACAGCTCACTCGTGTGATTAAAACTTGTCAGAAATAAAATTACTCTCACCGTATTAATGAGCCTCTCTATGCATGGGCATTTCCGAAGAAATCGAAGACGCTAAGATCACCGCAGATAAAACGAAGATCTCAAGATTGAAGCGAAGATCCGAAAATTGACTAAAATTTGCGTGATAACATTGAACACTCAGATATAAAACTGTCAAAACTCGCAAGCACTACAGAAAATATTTGTTACTTCTGAATTTTGGCATTTGAACACAATTTACTGCGATTTTGACAACGGCATCAACAGTGGTTGACAGTCGCTGCCGCGAAACCAGTCTGAAAACGACATAAACAGTCCACAGATCATGTAATCATTAATGACATTAAAGTATAGTATAGTATAGTATAGTATAGTTTATATCGGACCACTTGCAGCCTAAGGCTGAATTACTGGTACAGTTTTAAAAATATACACACTGGAAACCTAAATAAATAAATACATAAAATACTTTACACAGGTTGATACTTAACGGTAACGAAATTTTTAAAACGCTCAGTTCTGACAGGTGTGCGGTGGGAAGATTTGCCTGATCGCAGACACATTTGCGATGTGCTGTGAAGTACCCGCTCATGAATATGGGGGTATAAGGGATGGCCTGGGCGAATTTTACGAATAAACCGCTCGCATGCAGCTGCGCGTCAATGAAAACCGACTAGCCAATGGTTCTATTTCATTGCTATCATGTTGGTCGTGTCGCTGATCTTTAACCTCGCGGTTTACAGAATATAATTTATTCATGGCAGATTTTGACTTAGAAGTCAAGTATTCTCTATATACCATCAACTCAAACGATGCCGAAACGCCGCCTGTAAAACTGTGGTGATGTCGAACGACGTTATGTGAGCAGGGAAGCTTGCAATTTCAATCTGAACAACAAAGATCTTCCTGAAAAAAACGAAGATTTGCAAAAAAAAAAAAAACGCGAAGAATACGAAGACCGTAGGAACCCATATAGAGAGGCTCATTAATAGATCCTGTGTGATATTCGCAAGGGTTTACCGGTACAAAACACTGCCCTGAGTTTTTATCGTAAAGACGAACTGTAAAAAGACGAATCGTGGATCATCGATAAAGATATTAGTTTCTTACTTTTAGACTACGAGCAGCCCCCCTTTTGGGCGACGTCTGTTGCGCGAGTAAAAAACATAGATCTCACCACAGTGTGCTAACATCAATTTTTTTTCACTGAGATTTTTTTACTCGCGCAATGGACTTTACTGAAAAGGAGAAACAGCTAGTAGTCTGCCCCTTTGAGAAATAGAAGTTTCCCGAGCGTTTTTTTTTTGTATCATTTTCATAATCAGTATGAGCTCCTGTGAAGTGATATTTCGTTAAGATTGTAAAAAACTTAAATGTAAATTAAAATATATATTTCTTTTAACCTCTCCGGATTGTGAATCTGTAAAATAAGTTTTATCACTATGTTATTCGTATACGGCCTACAGATGCTGGGATTGTTTAGAAATTTCCATTATTTTCGCCCCGGTTTGTGAAAGTCAACCCTCAGCCCATTCCCCCTCGATCATCCCGTTCCTATCCCTTTCACCGCTATATTGATATCCATATTCTCCACCCTAATCTCTCTACATTTCCTCTGGTAACCACAAGGCTGGTTATTTCAACAATTTTACCCTTTCAATTTCATAATGAAGCTCAATGTTACCCTAGAACTTTCTTAAAACTTAAATGTGTTCGAATATGCCAAGAAAAACAGACGCCCTCCGCTAGCTTACGGAATGCGTTATTGTAAACAGTTTCGCCATGGGAAATGGATGAGAATTTGAAAGGAAAGCAGGGACAAAAACCAATCTTTCGTCGTTAGCTATGCCAGACTAGCTCATTATACTGATTTCCTTATCGAACACGGTGCTAACTGCTAAAATGTGCTTGGAATTCCTGGGTTAACCACAGCCTGCCTAATTACAGTTATTTCGCGACGTAAATGCCGATGTTGCGATTTTCTCAAAGTTCAGTCTGGTGTTTCCATGCGGAAGTGAAAAGCCCCAAACTATTTTTATATCCTCGAAAACAATACTATTTCCACTTATCATGAGCTTAGCCTGAAGCGATTCTGAGTTATACCGCATAGAGAAGATGATAATTGAACATTTGCTATGATTTGCGATATTTGGATTTTAAAATATTGGTGATTTTCAAAAGCGTTCCGTGAGCTCTTAATTAAATGAAATAGTCCCGTTTTAGACTCAAACCGCACCTCTGGCCTTCTGATACAAATTTATAAAATTGATACAAGTTTGCTTTCTTTTGCACTTTTCATGAGAAAAGTTAATTTGCCTCTACTCGGGACACTGATTTCCACCATTTTACGGCTACTTATGCTCGTTTCAGCTTTAGTGAATTTTCTAGGATAAAGAAGCGAGTCTGGGTAAAATAAAATCCTTACCACCTTTCTATGTTCACTATTAAGGTGTCTCTCACTGAAATATGAGGATAGCCATTTTTCGGTCGATGTGCCACCTCTTACGCAGTCTTGAAAAAAGTCGCTCTTTAAATTGCGAGTTGAAAACGTGGCTGTGATATTGATTCGATTCTCTCATTTCGCGCTCAGGATAAATAACAAACAAAGCTATTGCTGTTTTATTTTTTCTAATTTTTATTCAATTTTGCGATTCAAGGAAAATCCATTGCCTGACTCGGGAATTCCGCGTTAAATTACACGCGGAAACCGATATCGCACTCATCAATTTTCGTGATTCGTGTGATATTGGTTTTCGCGTGCAATTTAACGCGGAATTCCCTAGTCAAGTAATGAATTTTTCCATAGACCAGGTGCCTAATTTATGATATTCGAGCATCCGTAGGAGGTGTGATACCACTGAAATATTTTCGGTTCACTCTTACGACTTACTTTAAAGCTGAACCTTCACCAGAGAATAGCGAGTCACCCTCCGGGCCTTTCGTCCGCGATAAAAATCGATCAACACCGCTACAAGTAGTATCAATCCTACAAGCGCCATAGTGGCGCCTACAACTGTCATCACAAACACACGCCTACTTCTCTGTGAAAGGGCCTCGGCTGTTGTGCCCTCAGCTTCGTCATTTTGCGCCGAGTCGCCATTGACCTTCGTAAGAGCTTGTTCCACGATCTCAGCGTATTCCCTGCTTAGGTACGTTTGCGTGAATTCTGTCATAACCTCTTGAAGTTTTAAACACTGCGAAAGATTTTGCTGCGCGCATTTCAAGAGCTCTTGGCATACCTGAGGCAGCCGATCGACCCAGTGCGGTACAGGTGCTGTCTCGTTGTTGTGGTATAGATTCACGTCAAACCAGAAATTTCCAGTGAGGTCGATTACGCGGCGTATCGAGCCCATCAACTGAAGATACTCGCGCCAACTCAACTGGAGTGGACAGAATTCTTTACCTAGGGGCGTGAACGTATGCCCGGCTGAGTTCACCACAGCATCACAATCTGTCGCTAGTATAAACACAGACTCTGTGCGCAGCGTTCCATTTGCGCCATACGGGTGGACTGTACGCTCTACGACCATCTGACCGGAAGTGAATCCGTCATACGTAGTCTGCATCTGACCATGTGCTACTGGAAATACAGCCAGTACCTTGCACCATGCAGGCTTCTTGTCCCTTCCGGTGATTCCGCGTATGACGTCACCGACAGCCAACTGCGATACACGGACGAGGCGTTTAGTCTGTTTTTCGACGCGCATCAGGCCAGAGACTCCGTTAGCACTGGATGATAACTGTTTTTTTTTATCATCACCTTTTCTTAGGGCTTCTGCATTTTTCATTTGGTGGATGACCACCAGGAATAGAAGAAAATACTTCATGGTGATGTCAACACCGAATTGTAATGAAAATATTCGAGAAACAAACAGGAAGTAGTCGATTTTTCCACCTGAAGGAAATGATATTCAACAATTTGGTTAATAACTGTAAAATACAGTGAGGTCACTAGGGTCAGAAAAATCATGTGCCACAATTTTGAGTATAATGCTTAAAATCAAACCAAATTTGATATTGCGGACATAAAGACTAAACTTCTTATAAAATTCCCTTGATGTAACAATTCAACAAGAGATAAATTCTGATACAATGTATCTATGAAGTCCATATATTTTGAACTGCGGTATTAGATACGTATGATGCACGATCCTCGCAGTAGAGAGCGCTATTTATGCAATAGCGAAAAATCAGACCTGAAAAAAATCAGGCCTGTACGGGATTCGAACCACTGACCTCTGCGATACTAGTGCAGCGCTCTACCAATTGAGCTAACAAGCCAACTGGGAACAGGCCGTTAAGTTGATTCGTAATAAACCCGTGATGATAAATCAGATACAATGTATATATGAAGTCCATATATTTTGAACTGCGGTATTAGATACGTATGATGCACGATCCTCGCAGTAGAGAGCGCTATTTATGCAATAGCGAAAAATCAGACCTGAAAAAAAATCAGGCCTGTACGGGATTCGAACCACTGACCTCTGCGATACTAGTGCAGCGCTCTACCAATTGAGCTAACAAGCCAACTGGGAACAGGCCAGATAAACTCAATCACCAGATAAATTCTGTCACGTAAGAACTGTCTACAGTTATCCTGCTTTTCTGCCTTGCATTTTGAGAATTTAATCCAGTAACATGTTATGTTCTGAACTTCAGTAAAACTCCTTTTCTTGCCTAGTTTAACTGTTGTTGGTACTTGATGGAGGTTGAGGGTCTCTTAAAGCTATTGTTTTGAATTAGTAAACTGAACACGATTTTCGGCACAATACTATGTTTCCAGGGTGATTCTTAATTAAAAGCAATTGCTCAAATTTTCGAGCGTGATTCATCTGACCCAAGTCACTCGCACAACAGAGCTGCTGTGCGATTAATCGATTAGATCATCATACTCTGACATTTGCTGACTGGAGCTCAGTGTTGTACACGTTTTGCTGTTCTTTGAAATCTGTAAAAAGGTTCATCACTGGTTTAATCTAATGTACTACCGCCTGTACGAACATGATTAAATCCCCCTGAATTCTACCCCTACTGTGTGACGCTTAACGCGATGGACGATACAAGAACGGTGTTGCGTGACGTTCTCAATAGGGACTTTAAGCAAACTACGACGACGACGGCAACGAGAACGTGGAAAAACAATAGATCTAATCGGCAGAACAATAGCCCAGCACGTGCGTTTTAAAAATTTGTACATTTCTTAGCCGTCCTTTGCAAAACAACAACGTGAAATCACCAAAATTTGCGTCGTCTGCGAAGCGAAACCGCGGCGGCAAGTTATTTTAATCTACATTTGGAACTCAACGCTACTCTTATGTGTTATGCTGAGTTTGAGGTCTGGCGCCCTATGAGACGGTAAACACATGCAGCCATTTTGGAAATTCTAACTAAAAGTAGAAACTCATTTTTAACCGACGTCTTCCGTGGCGTTGCCGACCTGACCGCTTACAATCCCTATTATTATTATTATTATTATTATTATTATTATTATTAGCGTGCGAGTACTGAGAAACGGAACAACAGGGTTTCAGTGTTCGCTGAGGTATATAACAGTTTACGTCTGGGAATCAAACTGCAAATGGGTCTAGTCAAAGAAATGTTGAGAATGCATAAATTAGAAAACGGTTCGAATGATCACTAAAGAGGGTCAATACATGTGCAGATTTGGATCATTCGATGAGCTTCTAACTTCCGCTTCAGCAAAAAGGTAACTCGTGTGTTTTTCCCGGCTATACGGAAGAGGGTCTTTTCCTAGTAAAACTTACTTCCCAGAATTTAAGATTCCGTTCATCTCAGTTAAGTTCGTCGAGTGATCGAACGAAGATTTAATTTAGGTTTCTGGGGCTGACATTGACGAGGAAATTTCTATTTGTGTTTACTACTGCATCGAACATTTTAAGCCATTTTTCGCCTATAATTGATCTTTACTTTCTTTCGTTGTTGTCGTAACAAGTGTAGTGAAACTGATCAGTGAGCCTCAGCGGAAATTAATTTTATAGTTTCTGCCTTCACAATTGAACCAGTTTGTTTAAAATGGTTGGGTAAAGACGAGACAATGGTGGTCTTAAATTTTACATGATCGCGGCGCACTGACCTTGAAAAGGTGTCACGCTGCTACAACTGAACACCTGATCTCAAAAGGGTCGCTGGAACCATCATGCTCGTATGATCCTAAATTGCCATCGGAGCAGACTTATATAAATTTTTCTCAAACCTACCTTATGAAAATCGCCAAAATGTGTTCCAACTGGCCTGGAGCATTGCGAAACACAATTTATATTTCCCATTTCGGTAAGCAGATCTCAGCTTCCTTTTTCAGCTGAAACGGAATTGAACTCGATACATTTTTGATACTACCGGGTCGGGTGTCGTGTTCCAACTCCGAACTGACATTTTCCGTACGGAGAAAATGTTCTCTTCCTAAAATGAAGACAACTTGAGACGAATTGCTTGATTCTTGTGGACACTTCTGGTCAAGAAGTATCCTTAAGAGCAGCGAGATCTCCCGCATGCATCGTGCGAGCTATAAAAAGCCTTTGAAACCGTTTGTCGAAGGTTTGCAGAATGTCACGTAAAGTGTTCACCTAATACTCCTTGTTCAGCTCCAGTCTTCTCAGGGAGGGCGCATCACCCCTCCCCCCTGCCATTCGACGATAAGTGGACAAACGGTTAACAAGGTCACTGCATAAAGCGAGAATGTATAGATAAAAGGAATGGGGGCGAAAATGAGGGAAATTGACGGTCAAATCTTTTCAACGTTGGTATTTTCAAATCAATTCCGTTATCAAATGAATGGCGGGTATCGTGGACATTTGGTTGTTTTTTTCCAATTGTAAAGATTTAATAACTTCATGAAATTTTCAAAAATTGGACGCTGGTGTATAAAATCAAAAAATGGATACAGCGGTCAAGTGAAAGGCCGTGGACAGGGCAGGAAATTGGATCAGCTTTGTATTTAATGATATCGAATATCATTGAAAATAAAGCTTATCCATTTTGAACACTCTGCGAGACCTAGCGTAATGAATAGATGTACTCCTTTAGAGTCGGTAGGTACAAGATTCGAGCCTTAGCCATGTCAACTTTCTTTTTCTCTTTTCTCTTTCCTTCTTTTACTTCCTTTTCCTATCAATTTTCGCTCTTCTTAAAGGTACATGGTAGGTTTTAGACTATAACGCAGATGTTTAAATGCAGAGGTGAGATCCTAAAAAGACTGAGCAAAAGTCGAAATCAATCTAAACAAATAAATTAATGAGGCCAAAGAAAACCCGATCAGTTTAGTTAACCAGTCCCTTTTTGACGGTTTTTTGTGTATTATAACCAAGGGAATTTTTCCAGGTTTGCATCTTGGCATCCATGTAAATCTCAGACCAAGCATGTTACACTTCATATTCACGTTCTCACGCCCAAGTTATATTCTTTCTTGATGGGCCAGAGTAAAAGGTCCACCTGTTTCACTCAAAAATTCAAAAGAACTACCCTGATCGCACAAACACTTAAGTTAAAACAGTCCTCCTTAAAGATAGTTAAATACATGTTGTTGCACTTTAAGCTATAATACACTGAGCTCTGAAGTTGGAAATTGGTTGATTATTGACTTAGAGTTGTAACATATGTTAATTTTACATTTCGTTTCTTAAACGATTTCAAACTAATTTTTAATATCATGATATAGCTCGTTGGTAAGATAGGTCATCCGGTATTATTTTTCGTTTTTCTTCTCAGAAATGACTTTCAGCTCTGATTTATGATCTTCACTGAAATTTTAAAAAGTGTGAATAACAATCGCTGTAAATTAGTTGGGAAACTTTTCCACAATAACACCTAAGTTGCTCTTTCGCCTCCTCCTCTCCTTCCATCCTTGTTAACTGTCTATGTATCCATGCCATTTAGCATACCAACATTGAGAGGGGCTCAGGAGGCATGCGCAGTTAGTGTCTCAAAATTGTGTCTAGGAGTGTAGCTTATGTATTGTCCTTGGCTTTAGTTCGTTGCATTAAATCTCTTTACGCAAGAATCATCGGCACCAGATTTTGAACAAAAAAAACATGATCTATTTGAAATCATGTTAGATGTTCTTTTTCATGGCATAATAACTTTAAAACAGTCAAACAAACAAACACACAAACAAGCGTACGAAAACAACCTAAGCGATTGGCCGGTTTCTCTGGTTATTGTTATTATTTGTTTGGTTATTTTTGTCATGCTTCAGGAATTTCGATTCCACTTTCTCTGATAAAGTTCTTTCCACAAGCTATCGACTTGTCTGGACGGAAAGATGAATCGTATGTATCTAGAGATCACGCCAGAAACCACCAATGGTAAGTAAACATTATACTAGATAAATATTGATTCTGTTTAACTGTGTAATTGTGCTGAATACAGAAAGTCTGTTCGCTCGTTTATTGACTGTCTGCTCGGAATCAGAGCTTTATTTGTATATCCCAGCCTAGACTCATAATCGTTATATTTTTCAATTAATATTATTGTCATAATCATCACTATCATTATCACTGTAAATTCTAAAATCAGTTTTGTAATTTCTTTTTGCTATTGTTTTCTTGTTATTCTGATCGTATTCTGCCATGTATTGAGCTGTTAGATAAGTAAACTTGTTTGGTCCATCATTTCCTCACATATATTTCAACACTCGTACATGGCCAGTGGTTAAATGTAACAGGATAAAACCGAACATATCTGGCTTTGACGTCAGTACCCATTGAATTTTTCACAACACTTCTTCCGTCGGAATTTCCTACAAACACCTGAAAATCAAGCAAAAAAAAAAGTCATAAACAGAAAAAGCAAGCGAAAGAAGAAAAGAAACCAATGTCACTAAAAAAAACAATCAAAGAGGGAAAGAAACACTTTTTTAGAGCTGCTCAGGTCACAACACGATATAACAGAGATTGTAGGGAATATTGGTTTAATAATAATCTTGGATTATAGATTTAGGATTACATAAGCTTGATACATAGGTTTTTCAATCTCAATGTTCCTACGTGAGCAAAGCACTAGAAAAAGAGAGACAGAGCGTGAATTTTGATGCTTAAAATATTTCTTTTTTAACCCGAACTCTCTCCTTATCATAATCGCTCCTTATCTTAGGTTATGGATCATCTTGAGATAAAAATGTAACGACAAAGTTACTAGTCTTTCTGTACCTTTTCAATGTTTATTTCCTTGTAAGTTATCCAGATTACTCCGTCTGCAGAAAGACGTAGTTTGTAACTGGTGACTCGAGCACCCCATTCATGTCCTCGTGTCGCTACGGCGCAAACAGAGTGCTCTGTACCCATATCAACTTGAAAGAAAGTCTGTTTTGTCAGATGTAGTCGCAGGACACCACACCCCATGTCCTCTAGTTTCATGCAATCGGCCATAGTATGGATATTCATTTTTAGTTTTGGTGGAGGTACTCGCTGTCATTCTTGCGTACGGTATCACGTTCATGTCTGCCACACCAACAGGCTCACATACTGAATAAACGTAAACAACATATATATTGTGGCTATGTCAATCATTTGTTCCATCTTAGACCATAGCGGATACAGAGGAGACGTTCAAGGGTGTAGGAACCCCTTGCCACTGCAGATCCTTTGGTCTCTACTTCCTGCCCGATGCCAAAATTATGGCCATTACAATGCTATTCAGATGGCTGATTAATTTCTCTTTCTTTACACTCGTTGGCACTTACTTTTATCGTCCTCTTTTCTTTCTGGGTTAAAGAAATGCTTATACTTTAAATGGAAAGGCGCTCAATCCAGTGCCAAGGACGAACGTAACGGCACAAAAGTTAAAAACTTATACAATGACGATGTCGGATACTCCTCTCTTCTCCTCAAAGAAAGACAAGCAAGACTGTAACTGAACAGCGAACGACGAAAAACTGCGACGTCATATATTTAGCTTTCAGGATTCATTGCAATTTTTGGGGAGCAACTACACAATGGTAACAATTGACATATATGATGTGAGTTTCATAAGTCCTACAGTCAATGTGAATGGAAAGAAAAATTGATAAATCATTTCCGTCGAACTGCAACCACAGATTAGAAAATTCTTAACATGACTTAATCGATCAAATCCGCTGCTTCACACAGCTATTTGGATTTCTCTTACGTCATGCGTAAAGTTATACATCACTCATTTTGAAAAAAATATTAAATGAAGCCACTCCTAACCTTTCGCAACTGTCACGATCAGTTGCATCAAAGAAGACGTCTTAAACAATCCTCCCGAGGTGGCTGTACAGGTATATCTGCCCGAGTCTTCATCTTTAGTATTCCAAATCTGTAGTGTTCCATCTGCGCTAACTTGTGATCTTCCTACTGGCAGCTCACTGTTCTCTTTCACCCACGATACTTTTGGTTGGGGATCACCAGCAGCTCGACAAGGGACTGAAATATTACTATTTTTATCAGCTTTAAGCTGTGCTGGTGGACTAATTGTAAAACGTGGAAACTCGAAAACAATGAGATGTGTCACAGCCGAGTCGTGTCCCAAATTATTTGACACTCTGCATTTGAACAAACCAGAATCTCTCTTTTGAGCGTTGATGGTTGAAACCTGTCCATCTTTCACTAAGGTCCTGGAATGTGCCAACTCGCCAACCCCTCTAGACCAGGTGACTGCTGCCGGGAGAAAACTGGTCACGTGACATTTTGGCAGAGTCACGTTCTTGCCCTTTTCAACGTAAGTAGGGCCAAACGAGAGAGAGACTTTAGGCTTACCTGTAGTGAAATAAAGTAATCTTAGTTACTTACACTGGTAACTAGTAATGAAATTGTTTGTGTATCCCCTATTCAAACGGTTAGCTCGAGAGTTATATAAAAAAGTGTATATCAACCTACTTTGTACCACAAGACTTGCAGTTTTTTCATCCTTCCCCAGGATATTTTGTGCCACACATTTGTATTCGCCTGCATCGTCCAGGCTAATATTGTTAACCTGTATCAGACCGTCTGAGTGCACTTTCGTCCTGTTGTTTGGTAACGAACCGTTGACCTTTGACCAAGATATTTGAGCCGCAGGATTTTCAGAAGCGGAGCACAGGAGCGAGGCTGTGTTTGTTTCGTTGACAGTTAGTTGCGGTGCAGAAATTGTCACTTTTGGTGTTGAAATGGGCTCTCCTGGTTGTCCATTTACTCCTGGAATACCCGGCAAACCCGGTGGCCCAATGTCACCTTTTATTCCTTTTTCTCCTCTAATTTCAGGTGGTCCCATGATTCCTTGTTTTCCGCTTCTTCCCGGTGGTCCCATGATTCCCTGAGAGCCTTTCCTTCCTTTCTTTCCTTTGTTACCTTTAGGTCCAGCTCTCCCTGGAGGACCCGGCCGACCACGATGACAAAAATTTAAATTGCCTTTGTTTTGGCAGATCTTCCATGTGGAGGCGATGACGTCTTCCATCATTTCTTTTATCCGTGCAGAGTTGTTTAAAGGAGGCGAAAGTAAAACACTTCGCCCCAGTCGATGAATTTCAAGCTCGCTGGATGTGGTCGGTAGAACTGAAAATGTATCAATAAAGACATATCAAGACAAGATATATCCTTGCCATTCTAGACAATGTGAAAACCAATTATTTCAAATTCATGTTTTATTTTTGTTCCATTTCTTTCATTCATATGAATGGGCAGATTCGAAAACTTTCAAGGGAGAGAACATAGTGATAGAAAATATATATGCCTGGTCTGCTCGTTGCAAGATTAAATTCAATGAATAAAAACATTGTTAGTTTCTTCGCGGCAAAACCAGACAACAGTTTTCGATTGCCGATAGCAACAGCAGAGGACTTTACCTTAATCCAATGTCAACTAGCTCTTGTTTATCTATTATTTCTCTCTCCAATAATATAATAATGATAATAAAAAATTGAGTACTGCCCTCATCAGGGAGCTAAATCATATTAGAAACTTTTATATATAAAAGAGATAAAATTTAAGTTCTCGTTGAAAATGTTACAGGAAACAGATCGAGTCTTCATAAGGGTCAGCTAATAATAGCGTACTGATAACCTTGTCAACATCCGAGTTATAATCCTTGGAAGACTCGACATATTCCTCGTGGGAAAACAAAGATTTACTTTGCTGCAGCAGGAATGATTCATATCGTTAGCTCATTCATCTTCACAAGAAAAAAGAAAATATCTAGCTTCTGTTATGGGACAAAGTCTACGCCACATTTATCGTGGTCAAAAGGAAGTCAGAGGACATGACGATTCGTTCTTAAGTGCTTTTGACTGAAAAATTTAATCATGTATCAGTTTAAAGCAATTTGCAGTATGTATTATTGTACGTATCACAACAAACTAGACAACCATGAATGCAAATCCAGACAGCTGTTGACTTTACCTTGTTTAGTCGAAGACAAATCTGTCCTCGACTGTTTCATTGTACTTTGAGTTATGACTTCCTCTACAGTCTTCAATCTTTGTTCATAATCATTGAACTTGGTCTCGATTCGAATGAATCCAGCGGAGTAAAGAAGCAAACAGAAAACAGACAGAGCTGTGCCGGGGCTCACTGAGTAAGGACGGTCTTTAAGAGACATCACGAAAGCTGAATGATCAAACGCACTCAGAGACAGTTTGTCACGGCATATTCCTGAAACTTGATCCTTTTAAATTTGATACTGACTACTTTTAGCTCAAAAGGAGTGAGTTATAGTCACACAACCTCTATCAAAATGCTTGGGAAAAAGTTTCATTCGGCGGGAAGTGGAGAGGCGATTCTTTCGTTTTTAGCTGATTCGATTCCATTCCTTTTTCGTTTCTGAGTCTTCTCTGAAAAATATTGCTTTATTGACAGAGTAAATCAAGCTAAGGAAGTATTCTTTGCTTGAGCAACTCGAAGATGATTCAGATATTGGCATGCACACAATCATGAAAGACTATCCCCTCTGTTGTGCATCCTATGTATCCATGCAAAATAATATCATGCTTTGGCTGCTCAGATACTAATAAAGAATCTGGAGAAACAGTGAATTTGTTCTTCGGAAACCAAAGTCTCATTTGATATATGCAGATCAGAAGGTCATCTAAAACAAAATTTGGTCAGAATCCTTTCAAAAAAGGAATTCATGAACACAGAGTTCGACGTCATTGAAACTACAATGGATACCCGCTCTTATAACCACAAAAGAGGAAATTCATTAACGCCTCTGAGGGCTTTCGGTGTGATATAATAACGCCAAACCACCAAAAAAAGATTTCTATTTATTCTATTTAGGTCATTCGGGTTTCTTTTTCGTTTTTCCCTCTTGGAAATGATTTTCCGTCGTGATTTATGATCATCACTGTTTAATGAACTTAATAAAAATGTGAAAGAAAATTACTGTCTAAAGAAGACTCCCAAACATAATGGGAAACATTTCCAAAACAATACCTAAGTTGTTCTTTCGACTCCTCTTCCCCTTCCATTGTTGTTAACTGTCTATGTATCCATGCCATTTAACAGACCAACATTGAGAGTGACATAAGTGTCTCAAAAATGTGTCTGGGAGTGCAGCTTAAATACTGTCCTTGGCTTTAGTTCGTTGCATTAAATCTTTTTACGCAAGAATGGTAAACATCAGTTATTTCGGACAAAGAAAAAGCATGAGCTCTTTGAAATGTTAGATGTTCTTTTTCCTTGCATAAGAAATTCAAAACGGTCGAACAAGCAGAAACAAACATACAACGGCAAAGCCAACAAACGAACGAAAACAACCATAGCGATTGGCCGGTTTCTCTGCTTATTGCTGTTATTCAGGTTCGGTTATTTTTTCATGCTTCAGGAGTTTCGATTCCACCAACTCTGATGAAGTTCTTTCCACAAGTCATCAACTTGTCTGGATAGAAAGATGAATCATATGCATCAAAGAAAACACACCAAAAACCACCAACGGTAACTGAACGTGATACTAGATAAATATCGACGTTACACAGACAAAAAGTTTTTAAACAAATCCGGAATAGCTTATCTGCCTCCCCCTGATTCTGTTTAACTGTGTAATTGTGCTGAATACAGAAAGTGTTCTTGACTATCTTATAGACTATCAGCCCGGAATAAGAGCGTTATTCGTATATCACAGCCTAGGCTCATAATCATTATCGTTGTCAATATTACTATCATTATCATTATCGCTATTAATTCTAAAATCATTTTTATCATTTTTTGTTTTTTTTTTCTTGTTATTCTGATTAAATCCTGCTTGGTATTGAGCTGTTAGATAAGTAAACTTTTTTGGTTCATCATTTCCTCACATATATTTCAACACTCATGCATGGCCAGTGGCGAAATGTGACAGGATAAAACCGAACATATCTAGCTTTGGCGTCAGTACCCAATAAATTTTTCACAACACTTCTTCTGTCGGAATTTCCTTTAAACATCTGAAAATTAAGAAAAGAAATCATAAGCAGAAAAAGCAAACAAACAAACAAAAAAAGAAAACAAAGCAATGTCCCTAAACAAAATAACAAAACAAAGAAACAAACACTTTTTCAGAGCTGCCCACGTCACAACACGTTACAAGAGAGATTGTAGACAATTTTCGTTCACTAAGGTTGATAAATATTGGATGGTCAATTCAAGATTACATAAACATAATTCAGAGCTTTTTCAAGCTCAATGATCTTACGCGAAAAACAAGGGATAGTGCGTTGACTTACTACTTAAATCCACTCTTCTTTTAAGCAACCTGGTGTGAGTTTTGATGCTTAAAATCTTTCCTATGAACCTCATCTCTCTCCTACTCCTTATCGCTCCTTATCTTAGGTTATGGATCGTATTAAGATAAAAATGTAACCACAAAGTTACCATCGTTTTGTACCTTTTCAATGTTCAGTTCATTGTAAGTGATCCAAGTTATTCCGTCCCGTGCTGCAATAGATAACGAATTAAAGAATAAGTTCTGTAGACAAACACTTTGTTCATTTCTTGAAAGTTTTTTCTTGAAAAAGGTGAAAAACGTAAGAGTATCAGCATAGATGTGGTGGACTATTTCCTTTGAAATATTATTTTACCTTCCTCATATAACTAATGATAATAATCATGTCATTATCAAGAACAATAAAAGAAAACTCTAGAATATGCAAATATTTACGAGAATAGGGGTATGAATAACTTTTAGTTTTCTCATATTCAACCAGTTTTTTCTTACACTTTCATTTCTTTCAAACAACGCAAAAACAGTTAGATGACTTTACTGCAAAAAATCGCACTCAACAGTTCAATTAAATATGGGAGTTGCTAAAACAAAAAACTGTGGATTTCAGAAAGAAACAGCTGTCAAAGTTGCTCACCATGCTAATACATGGGCATTCAAGTGTAACCCAGATAATATAAACAAATCACATTCTCTCAGTAAAACACGAAAAAAGTATTTTAAAGATAAAAATAAATTTTTTTCTCGCTTGCTATTTCCCTCCAAAAAATTCCCGCTTGAGGGGCGTTAAGGTGAAAATGCTTGCTGACTGAGACGCGAAACTATTTAACGTGCGAACAAGCAAGGCCATTTCACTAAATCAGATGAATACATACCTCTTCCGTTCAAACGCCTGATATAAAACCAACCAGGGGCCGAGCGAAAGCTTTCAGGCCTCGCCTCTTTGGTGCGGTTGTTTAGTTCGCAGATCTCTTTCTTTCTATTGTAATTGTAGCTTTGGCAGGTGATTTCTTCTCCACATCGGATATCACAGATATGAGAAGTTGAAATTGACATCCTTTTAGAGACAAAATTCTGAAGTCTCATGCCTTGAATGTTGATCTCCACCCTGCACTGATCATTAGCAGATATGCAGTTCATAAAAACAAACGAGGATGAAGAGACAAAAATTTGGCCACAGCATCTTTCCTGTAAGAATAATAATTGGTTCATGCGTTAGTATACGTTTATAGGGACTTCAAGAATACGTTGAGTTAAGAGAAAACGCAAGATGGATCAGAACACCCTTTACAAGAAAAAATAGAAAAAATAAATAGACAGTTTAACGTGGAGAAACACTTAGTTAGAAGCTAGTTTACAGATTTTCCACCAAACAACTAAAACAAATAATTCAAATGAAAATAACATTATTATGAATCCCAACTGGCCGAAGACAAACCAGTTGGCTATATTACAAGCATGGCCGAGGATTCGAAACTCGGGGCTACCGGGAAACAAATCCGGGCAGTGGTCTGGGCGGTACTTGAACCCGCTAGCGGCGGATCGCAAGTCCGACACGCCGACCACTCTACCACGCTGCCCTTTAGCACAAACTTCCTTCTTCACTGTTGCATTGTATGAGAAAATTGGTTCTGTTCTATCAAAGCGACTTTAAATTAACAAACAATTTTCGATAACGAAATAAAGGTGTCACAGATTAAGAGAATCTACTAAAATGTGCCTTTTCTCTTAATTTATCTACTGTTTACATTTTTAACCGTTAAAGCGATTGTTATGCAGAGATTCTCGTGAGACATAATAATGCCTCATAATAAAAACGGGTTATAAACACTGAGCCTTTTGAGTTGTACTTTGATACTAACCACCGCCTGGTAAGTTTCTATTTCGAGGTCGTTGGTTAATCTTATGAAGCTATAGTTTAAATCTAAAGAAAAAAAAAAAAACCCGAACTTACACCTGAATTCTTTCCCCAGCCTTAATTAATGAAAGGTTAGCCTGACAGCTTGGGCCACTGCTTTTTGGTAAACTGCAATGAATTCAATATAGCCTCAATCACTAATTTTATGATTGTGGATTGTAAAAGGTAACACTACTCTAGGTGAATGATAATTTGACAGAAGCCCCAAACTTTGTAGTGCTTCTCGATGAACTTTAATGGACAGAACATCCCTTTACATCTATATTTTACGCAAAAAACCGATCGGAAATGATCAACAATTAGTCAAGACCTCTTTAAATATTAATGAATATCTGTTTAATGGGTAAAATTTGTTTTGTCCTTGTTTATTCTCTTACAGGTTGGCAGAAATGGCTAACAAAACAACGGTCTTGTAACTGGCTATTCACACAGTTTTTCTAGAATGTGTGGGACAATACTAAATTGATTACAAATGGTAAGATGAATAATTTAAGGAGCCCGCTCAACAGTAGACACTAAACTAGCCAGCCGTCTCACACTTCCGCTGGAAGATGTTAACTTTTTAAAGCAATATCATTGTCTCGGCTATAATTCTCCAACTCTTGCCACCTTTGTTCAAGCTACATGGTTCTTCGTACCCACATCGCTCGTGATAAGTTTAGATTGACGATAATACCAGGACAAAATGATTGTTAACGGGCTAATAAAAAGTTTACTTTGAGCCCTTTTGGAAATCGAACACATCATTGGCTTTTTGTGAATCTAGCAAATTCGAGAGTTTTTTGTGTTTGTTTATCTGGAGATGTATGTATGTCTTCGCAAAATAAATGTTTAAAGCACATATCAATTAAAAACGAACATGTCGACGATTTCATGGGAAACTTTACTTTATGCAAATTTCTTCAATATCTATCAACCTCTGTTATTTGACATCGTTTGGTTCTGCAAGACGCCAGATGAAGGATGTGTTCTGTTCCGTTAGACTTCAGTTATGAATATCCTAAAATTTTGCCCATATTTACGTGAAAGTCTTTAAAGCTAAGTTTCAAGCTATTTTTCTCGAGTAATGTCAGTAATTTTTACGAAAAACGAAAAATTCAAAATTTTGATCACCTTATATTTGAAAATGTCTAGAAATTTAGGTAGCAACTTAAAATTTTTTATTAAAATTTGGGTAGCAACTTTTGGCAATTTTTTGGAAACCTTTTGGGAATTCCAATTAGCAACTTTCGGCATTTTACGAGCTTAATTGGGACATGCCTAATATCTGCCTATTAGGTATCCCTGAGCAACATTTCGTTGACTTCGATACCTCGTCTAGAAGTTGTCTATAAATTTCTCTAATTGGCCAATAGATATCCATTTTTAAATCTTTAAAAAAGCGTTTTAAACCTCTCAAAAATTCAAAATGAGCTTCCAAAAACGGTTTGCTTTTGTTTTGACTTATTTGAAAAATTTGCATTCAGGTGGTGTGCACACGTATAAAAGTAAATATAGAGCTACTTTAAGAACAGGTGGAATTCAGATCACACATAAGAAATACATCATTTGAGCTCAAGGAAAAATGGTTAACAGACCTCTAACAATTTTCCTTTTGCTCTTATACCAATGTACTAAATGGTCATAATTCCCATAATTATGACCATTTTCGAGGAAATAATAAACTCTGCTTTGAACTAGCGTCGGACTACACCTAGATAAATACATGACTAACCGAGCACGCTGTTTACTTGTAAGGATGTCTAATATTTGGCATTTCCCCTAGGAGATCGAGTCACAGAAAGGGTGATAGACATCTTTTTTCCCAACCTGCTTGTGCTGGTTAAGCAAAGAAATTTGAGCGAAAAGGATTTTTTTTGGTATTTATTGCAACTGTCTTCCTTTTGCAAGCCCACCTCTATGACTTTTTGAATCGAGTGCTTCACTTATTAAGTATCAGTCACCAAGAAATTAAAAAAAGCTTCAAAATATATTTTTGGCACTTTATTCTTCATTGGAGGTGAACTGCCTTTATTCGTGCAAACATATAAACTTCAATTCGAGCAAAGAAGAATTATCTAAAACCCCTGCAAACTTCTCACTTCTACACAAACGTCAACAGTTACGCAAAAACTTTTCAGCCTGCCACAGCTAACGTCAATATAATTCCCTAGTTACTGTAAGATTTTACGGGGAAGAGCTCAGACTTCATCACTTGATTTGCTTTAAAACCGAAAGTGAATTTGTGGAATTTATAATAATAATAATAATTCATAATATTTATATTGCGCAAATTAACATGTGGATATGATCAAATGCGCATCACAACACTTTTCCGGGGACTTTTCCCGGACTGCATCAGCAGTTTACAAACAATCGAAGGAAACCTATTTGAAGATGCCCCCTCCCCCCGATTCCCAGTAAACAGGCTAGACCACATCACAGTAATCTCCTGAGTGAGTTCTTTAACGTCCCCTACCTAACCAAATTAACTAATTAATAGATGCAGGAGACGGGACCTACGGTTTATTCGTCCTTATCCGAAAATACTAGAGTGTCTATCCATTTCTTATAGAAAGGTAACGCATTTTCCTCAGTTATTTTAAGACCTCGAGTGTTGGTCCGGCTGGGGCTCGAACTATCGACCTCGACCTCCCGCACAACAGTCCAGCCCTCTAACCAATTGAGCTAACCGGGAGACGGTTAATCAGCCAAGTGTTTGTGTATGCCTAGTTGAAGAAGCCATGGAAAGATTTTATTTTCCGTATACGACCTTGGGTTTGGCGGTAGTTTAATGTGCTCCTTGAGGGTTAAAACCAAACTATTTTGTCCGCAACGTAGAATGATAGTTTAGTTTAGTTTATTAGCTTCGCCGACAGGCAGGGACACCGCAACAGCTTGCGCCAACTACTGCGGGCCCGCTAAACCCACCATCCCAGCCCAGGGGAGGACATCCATCACAGTAATCTCGTGCGTGGGAAATTAATGTCTCCTACTGACCCTACAGGAGACGGGACCTCCATTTATTCGTCCCCGTTCGAGAAGACTAGAATATCTAAGTAGTTCTTGATGTTATAGAAAGGCGGCATATTCTTCTCAATTATTTTAAGACCTTGAGTGTTGGTCCGGCCGGGGCTCGAGCCCTCGACCTACCGCACAACAGTCCAGCCCTCTGTCGATTGAGCTAACCGGGAGGCGGTGTATTGAAGGAGAATAATTGGATTTCTCTTTACGCGAGAAAGTTTGTAAAGCTAAATAATATGTATTAATAAATTTTAAAGTGCTTTTGTAAAATAACCGAAGATGAAGCATGGTAAGAGTTAAAAAAAAAAACACCAATATTCACTATTTTGGAACCTGTTTTATAAGCAGTTACTCAAAAATGACTTCAATATCTAATCCTGAACAGAATCTACCAAGAGTTTTTAAGATATGGATTTTGTGAAGAAAATATTAAGAAAAGTAAATATGACACGATTGCTAGCATCTAAAGCAATAGACTATCCTCATCATCGCAAGCGATATAACGTGCATAAAATTATTTCATAACGCTTTTATACCGTTGACGAAAAACACAGGGATTGTGCCCATTTATGCTAGCACAAAGAAAATACTATACTGCGTCAAAAGCTGTTTCGCCATAATTTCAAGGTGACTTTAGTTGCTAAGTTAGTTTTTAAAGCCACTGTCTCTTCCATTTTTCTCGTCTAAATCATGAGGACAAATGATATCTCCTTTGAGGTCATCAAAGTTGATGTGACCCCAACAAAAGCTCTTCTCATCTACAAGTCTGACTTGCGCGTATTGACCAATAAACTCCTCTACGTCCCAGCTCTTAAGGTACATATTCTCCCGACAGTTTCCTGTCTCCCTTCTAACGACCTAAACGTAACGACAGACATAAACAGCTTTTAAACCTTTATTTCTACGATTGCTAACATATCTAACATGACTATATCATACATTAATTCACTTTTAATGCTTTAAACTTAGGGGAAAAATGTTGAAGACAAAATCATAGTTTAGTTTACTTTTCCTGGTTATCATGTAATCTCAAATGAGCCCATTCTTGCTGGAACGATGAGGCTTTTTTTATAAATTAAGAGAAGACAAGAATTAATTACACTTTATCAGTCATTAAACCAGCAAGATATATCAATCGCGGTACTCGATTTTGAATGGGTCCCTTTATTCTAACCACGGGTATCTTGTTGTTTCATTTTATTAGCATTGTAGAGATGACACAACTGGTGTATCTTGGTTTTGGTATTCTCCCTTCAGGTGACTCCTCATAGGTAAATAAAAGTTGTGGAAGGATTTTTTTATTGAAATTTTCTCTGAAAGGTCTCCACCAATCTCTGTTTCTAGAACCACCATACAAAGGAAAGGTCACCAAAGAGATAGATGGGCCAATCTTGCCCTATTTATGCCCAGACTTGTACCAATCACGTGGGTTATTTCATAGTTTCACAACGTATTTCTCGATAATTTTATAAAGTAACAGTTGAAAAAAACACATCATTTTATAGATAAGTAAAAAGTCTCTAATGTTTGTAACAGTGTAATATATGGAAATATTTCTCAGTTTCATACCATCTAAATCAAGTCAAAACGTTCCTCGGGATACACAATGCAGTACTAAGGAATCATTTCAATTCAATAGAAGAATTGCAAGAGTAGTTTAAGAGGTAATCTGTCAAACTGATCGCTCAGAATAATTGTTCGTCGTCTAAAATATGTCACTTTACCTCGATACTGAGATGGGTGTAATCTTGTTTACTCTGAAGGTTGGACGCGCCTGGACTTTCGTCTAAAGCGTTGTTCAACTCACAAATGTAGTTCCCCCCTTGTGAAGGCCCAAAATTTATGGACACACAATTGGGTTCCATATAACACAGCACATTACAACTGCCTTGATGGAGCACCTCCACAAGCCTGATTAAATGGCCTTTCAAGACTCTGTCCGGTATGGGTTCTTTGAAAATAGTGGATCGGCATTCTTCACCTAATTTGTTTGCAAATAACAAAACAAGTTCATGCACAGTTTTGGTTTAGAATAAGTTAATGGCAGGGTAATATCCTTAAGAAATTAATTTTCCTCGAGAGACACTGGATAATGGTTTGTTGCTGCCGTTTTGAACTCTTAAAGTTTTCCCTGACACGGTATCCAGGAGACTGAAATTCTGCTTGTTAGTTTTTCACCGAAGAAAGAACTTGTCTTGGCAGGTATCTCTGTGATGTTACCGGTTAGATTTTGAATGTGCGCTCAATCAAGTTGTGAGAATCAGAGGCAAGTTACCGGTCAAAGAGGAAAGCAATTAATTTCCATCCCCTTTTGAGTCAATCCTATTAGAAAGAATCATTAAAAGCGACAAAACTCTCCAAGTCTCACGCCTTGAATGTTGATCTCCCTCCTGCACTGATAATGAGCAGATACGCAGTCCATGAAAAAAGCCAGGATGCAGAGACAAAAATTTGGCCACAGCATGCTTCCTGTAAGAATGATAGGTATACAGTATACGTTTGTAAAGAAAGCAGGCATAGATGAGTTAAGACAAAATGAAAGATGGATCTGAGGGCACTTTGACACGAGCTTGTTGCATGCGTGTACCTTAGTGCCAACCGTTTTTCAATTGCGTAAGAAAATGAAAATCAAATTTCATTTTCCTACGCAATTGAAAAACGATTGGCACTAAGGTGCACACATTTTTTTGTCTCGCTGTCGCATTGTATGAAAAATTGGGAATGTTCTGTGGAAGCAACGTCAAACAAACAAACAATTTCTGGTAACGAGATAAGTGTGTCACAAACTACGAGAGGCGACTTTTACGTCAGGTTTTCCTCCGATTTTTTGTCTGTTTTTAACATGTTTAACTATTCGCGCCATTGCTGTCCAGAGATTGTCGTGAAATTTAACTATTTTTATGGCTTCAGGACAAGTAAGGTCCCTTACCTTTAAAGATGTATAAAAACTCAGCCTTTTGCGGCGTTTTTTATTCTAACCACCACCCGATGGTTAGATAGCAGCTTTTGGATTTTAGCAATTTTTGGCAACGTTTTTAAAAGAATTCCATTAAGCAACTTTCCAGCATTTTACGAGCACAATCGGTACATGCCCAATATCTGCCCCCCCCAGGTATCCCGAAGCAACATTTCGATGGCGCTAAGACCTCTTCCAGAGGTTGTTTCTGAATTCCTCTGATTGGGCAGTAGATAGCTATTTTAAAACTTTAAAAAAGTTTTTAAGTCTTTAAAAAGATCGAAAATGAGCTTCGCAATTTGAAATAATCGCATTCAAATGGCGTGCACACGTAGAAACCTAAATATAGAGCTACTTTAAGAACAGGCGGAATTCAGATTACAAATATGAGAATTTCATAATTCGAACTCATGAAAAAATGGTTGCTAACACGAGGCAGAAGGAAAATTACTGATGGATTACTTTACGAATGAAAACAAATTAAGTTTAATTTGTGAATGGTGTCGTGTGTGATTTTCTCTTTTCTAATTAACTTTCTCTCTCTAACAACAGACACTGTGTTCACAAGTTCAGAATAAGCATTTCTGAAGAACACTGAAATTGCAAATTTGAATTTGGTATTTGAAGGTTAAAACCAAACTATTTTGTCCGCAACGTAAAATGATATTGACATCAAAAGAGAGTTATTGGATATCTCTTTAAGAGAGAGAGTTTGTTACTAAATAATATGTATTAATAAATTTTAAAGTGCTTCTGTATAATAACCGAAGATTAAGCATTGCAAGAGTCAAATATAGCATCATTATTCCACTATTTTGAAACCTGGTTTGGATACAATTACTAAAAAATGGCTTCAACGTCTAATCCTGAAGAGAATCTACTAAGAATATTTACAAATATGGATTTTGCAAAGCAAATTTTAAGAAAAGTAAACATGACGCGATTGCTAGCATCTAAAGTAATCGACTATCCTCATCATAGCAGTAAACCGATCAAAATAATAATAGTAATAATAATAATGGAAACTTTATTTGTGTTTTTAAATGTACAATTGTAAATCTCACAACGTATAGGCAATTTACAAATGCTTCTTGAGATTGGTTTATTCAACACACACAAAAATCAAAATTATATTAAATCTGGGTTGTCTCAATTCCTAATAATAATAATAATAATAGTAATAATAATACTACTAATAATAGTATTTATTGATTTGCATTGCGCAAATATGAATCCAGCGAAAAAAATTATCATCTGCGCATGTCATTCCTATTTCTACAACAAACGACGTAATATGTTGCTCTAATAACTATATTCATCATTCTCTTGATTTTGTAGAGTTGCTGCTTTTTGTCGAGTTGCTGCTTTTGTCAATGCCTATGTCTAAGAACGTAGAGCATTCATCTGAGAATACGCCAATGGAGCTCATGGAGAGATTTACAAGTTTCACACATCTGAAAGTTCTACCCATTCCGTTAATCAAGTTCCGATATTTTTCTTTTTTACGTACTGCATTGTTGTTCAGGTTAGATTCGAAACCGACTGTTAATTCTAGAACATATAGGCACTTGGACTAAATTAGGAAAAAAATATCTGTGCGATAATTTTCACCAATTATTATTAACGGATTTAGAAAACCAGTAACACCTGCATAGGGTGAGTCTAATCATGATAACAATATAGCGGCAAGTAGGTCGGACGCTATATTTTGGCGCCCGCAAGATTTAGTGTTTGTACTGAAATCAAGCCGAGCTTGAGCACTAAACGCAGTTTAAAAGTTAATTAACATTAACCTGCATTTGTCGCTGGATCAAAAAGGCAAGCTAGTGTCTCGAAGCAAGTATTTTATCGAATGTTAGTTTTAAGTTTGTAGTGTCAAGTACGTTGAACATTGCAAGGACTTTTAAGATCATAACATGAACAGTAAAACTACAAAAGAAACTTTTAAAAGGCTAAGCATTATAAGAACATTATATAAGAATCAAGTTTATTCCCAGGAATGAATATTAATTTAAATGATATTTTTAAACATTGAGGGAAATCTAATTATTGAGTTCTGTATATTAGAAGACTAATCGATTTATTGTGCGCCCTATGAAACTCTCTTTTCCTAGCATGATTAAGTCCAATAAACTGCGTCATAATATACATTAATTGAAGCTCCCCCTTAGGCGCTTTTCAGCCACAATGTAGAGTAACTAAGAGCTTAAAAATCCCCACTGGCAGGAGGCAGACCAGTGAGACATAACGATTGTATTGTATAATTAGAGCCATCTCAGTCACCTGCATAAAATTGTTTCATAATGCTTTTCTACTGTTGACCAAAACACAGTGATTGTGCCTATCTATAACAGCACAAAGCAAGTTCTATACTACGTCAATGGCTGCTTCACCATACTTTCAAGGTGACTTGAGTTGATAGCTTAGTTTTTAAAACCACCGTCTCTTCAGTTGTTCTCGTCTAAATCGTGAGGACAAATAATATCTCCCTTAAGGTCATCAAAGTTGATGTGACCATAACCACCAGAAGTCTCATCTACAACTCTGACTTGCGCGTATTGACCAATAAACTCCTCTACGTCCCAGTCCTTACGGTACATTGTCTCCCCACAGTTTCCTGTCTCATTTCTGACGACCTAAACGTAACGACAAACATAAACAGTTTTTAAACCTTTGTTTCGAAAATTGCTGACATATCTCACACGACTATCTCGTACATTAATTTACTTGCAATGCTTTAATTTTGGGGGGAAAAGTGCTATTTCGAAAGAGGGTTAGCCAAAGACTAAAAAATTAAAATATAGAGTGCCAAACGCCAAATTGGTTATCTCGCGGACTCTCCCTTAAGTTAGTTCAAAATGAGCCATTTCTAAGTCAAAAAATATTTCAAAAGTAAAACCAACCGATTTCGACACAAGGTTGTTATCAGGGTCATCACCACTTACGCAGATGATGACCAAGGGTTGAAAATGTTTAGATTTTACTTTTTAAATGTATTTTCCCAGTAAATATATCACTTTAAACCTAAGCGAACTTTATGGATATCACGAAGCTCAAAACGGTTTCGTAGTTTTGAAAGTACAAATTACTGATACCTTGATCAATTGACATAGCCTATTTTAAAAGAATCAAAGGACACATAATAGTCAAAGTGCCACATAATCTCCAACCTGGTTGTTGACAATAAGCTCCGCACGAAGTTCAGTTACGGTACATCCCCCACCAATGAGAAACGAGATATTCTTGCCGACGATACGAAAACAAGGTGAGGTGAGAGTTCCTTTGGGTACGTCGGATCCATCTGGATGCTGCAGTCCTGCGGGATCGCTCTCTTTGGGCCGTTTCTCAGCTCCCCCTATCCACCAGTTCCCTTGCAGATTGGCGCTTTCTCTCCTGCGATACACTGGATTGTCACCAAATGTAGGCTGGTAAATGAAAGCTCTACCTGTCATTTCCCACCCGCCAATTCCATCTTCAAAGTCAAGGCTGCAGGCTGCGTTGAAAAAAAAGAAAAAGTTCATTACCCTGAATAGACAATGATTAACATTTGGTATTGAATCCACATCAGGGTTTTCTATTTGATTACCTTTCTTACAGTATAGACCAGTAAATCCTAAAGGACATCCACAGCGAAATCCTTTACCAGTGTATCCAGCCTGACATGTGCCATTGTTGAAACAGGGACTGCTGCTGCAGGGGTTCTGTTCAAGATAAAATGACTGAGTATCATAAACATCCATGATTAGTTTACTTTTCAGGGTTACCGTATAATCTCAAAGGAACACATTTTTTCTGGAACGATATCTTCTTCAGGCTTTTTGACAAGTAACTGCAAAAAATAATTCAATACACTTTATGTGTATTGTGTTTATGTGTGTTTCAACCAGAAAATGGCAGGACTGGATATTTGGTAGGTTGAGCAGTGTTTGATGTATTTAGAGTGCGTCCCTTCATTTTAGCCATGGCTATCTTATTGTTATCTTTTTTTAACACTAAGGTGAACACGATTGGTATACCCTAGCTTTAGTATTCTCCAATGCGATTCCTCATATTTATATAAAAGTTGTCGAACTGTTTTTTTTTTTTTTTCTCCACCATCAATTCAATAAATGTACAAGAATTGCAAGGCTAGTCTAGGAAGCAATCTGACAAACTGATAGCCCACAATAATTGTTCATTGTCTAAAATAAGTAATTTTACCTCTATACTGAGATGGATGTAATCTTCTTTACTCTGAAGGTCGGACGAGCTTGGACTTTCGTTCGAAGCATTGTTCAACTCACAAAGGTAGTTCCCTCCTTGTGAAGGCCCAAGATTTATGGACACACAATTGGGCTCCATATAACACAGCACATTACAGCTGCTTTGATGGAGCACCTCTACAATCCTGATCAGATGGCCTTTCATGACTTTTTCCAGTAGGGGTTCTTTGAAAATAATGGATCGGCATTCCTCACCTATTTGGTTTGCAAATAACAAAACAAGCTCGTCAGGCATCTTTGTGATTGTACCGTGCGATTTTTAACGTGCACTGATCAAGGTGTGAGAACCAGCGGCGAGTTACCCGTCAAAGAGGAAAGCAAACAATTTACAGCCCATTTTTAAGTCCACTCCAATGGACGCGTTTATTAAGCTGAAAATGCTATGTTCCGAAACCTTAGTTTTCTTTCTTTGTCTCCAATTGATGCAACTGCTAGTTAAGACAGTTTGAATACTTTGCCCCAAGAGACTGGCAATTTTTCATGTATATGTTACTCCATCTAGCACTTCACCGTCACCTAGACTGGGCACGATTTTTGGAGAAAATAGCCTACCATTGAGTCGAATTCGTCTAAATAGAAGTCACTGACATGAAGAACGACTTACCTATCTTTGGACAGTAAAGCTGACGGTATCATATCATTTAGAAAATTCCAAAGGTTCAAATTGCTTCCTTAACGAATTTGGTTACGATGATGAAACACAGTTTTCACCCCGTTATGAAAAATATCAGATTATATCATGGGGCAGATATATACCAGTGGGAAGCTTTTGTCGCGGTTCGGACATCAACACTGTATTATTGTTGCCCTGAAGGTAGAGAGCAATGATCTGGTCGCTGGGAAAGCTCTCCTTTATTAACATTGTTCTTCTTTCTCTTCGAGCATAATACTTGTACAGTAACCAAATGTAATACCTTTTACTGAGCACACGTAACGCACCTGAACAAGCACTTCCATCTCCTACTGATTCTTCCTCCTTACAAGTACAGCCATAAGAGCCATTGGTGTTTACACAGGTCGCATTCACACCACAAATAAAGCTGCCATTTACACATTCGTCAATATCTACAGGACAAATGCAAATAAGTCCGCTGTGGAAAGACTATTTCTAGCCAGCTTTATTTCATTGAATTTTTTTTTTTTTGTTTTTTCTCAGAAAAAAACATACCTGAACATATCTGACCATCTCCCAAAAAACCTTTCTTGCATGTACAGTTATAGGAGCCATTGACGTTGATGCAATTGGCATTTGCGTCACAAAGGTGGCTGCCATTTCTGCATTCATCGATATCTGGGTGAGTATTTGAAAATATAGAAACGCCTAAGCATCAGACCTTGTCCATTACCAATATCCTCTCTTGCAGAGAATAAATGAACAAATGGGAAAATTTTACATAAAGCGAGGTAAGTTCATCGTACCTCTACATTCATATCCAGTTCCATTGTATCCCTCCTTGCACGTGCATTTATACGAGCCGTAAGTGTTTGAACAGTTTGCATTGACGCTACAGAGCAAGATATTACTCTTGCATTCATCGATGTCTGGAAGATAATTTATAAATAATGTAAGAATAGATAAACTAGTAATCAACAGAGATAATCCGAACGTTTGAAAAACAATATTTGACGAAAATAGGCTGAGATCAAACGAAATAGGCTTACCTCCAGTTCCTAAATTCATATCACAATACATTAACTGTGTCTTTCCATTACCAGTTGGATTCAGCCAGTACTTATTGCTAATGGCATCTTTTCCCTCACTTGCTTTTATTTCTTGGCAAGATAGTGCTGGTAATTCGACAATGGAACCCAAAGGTACTGCAATAGATAAAAGATTGAAGAATAAATTCCGTAGGTAACTACCTGGTTAATTTCTTAAAAGTTTTTTTCTTGGAAAAGGTGAGAAACTTAAGAGGATGAGCATAGATTTGATGGACTATTGACTTTAAAATATAATTTTACTTTCCTCGAATAACTAAAGGTGAATTAGTAATTATAACATTGTCAAGAACAATGGAAAAAAACTCTAGAATATGCAAATATTACCGGGAAATAATATTTATGAATAACTTTTAGTTTTCTCGTATTCAAGTAGTTTTTTCTCACACTTTCATTTCTGTCAAACAACGCAGAAGCGGTTAGATTACTTTCCTGGAAAAATCTCACTCAACAGTTGACCTAAATATGGGAGTTGTTAAAAACTGTGGATTTCAGAAAGAAGCAGCTGTCAAAGTTGCCCACCACACGACAATACATAGCCGTTCGCGTATAACCAAGATACTATAAACAGTTTAACTTATATTCTCTTCTCTCCACCCACGACAATACATAGCCGTTCGCGTATAACCAAGATAATATAAACAGTTTACTTATATTCTCTTGGTAAAACGCGAAAAAAAAGTGTTTCAAGGATAGAAATTAGTCCCGCTTGCTATTTTCTTGAAAAAAATTCTCACCTGAGGGCTGTTATTGGTGAAAATGCTTGCTGACTGAGACGAGAAACTATTTAACGTGCGAACAAGTAAGGCCATCTCACTTAATCAGATGAATACATACCTCTTCCATTCAAACGCCTGATATAAAAACAATCAGGGGACGAGCGAAAGTTTTCAGGCCTCGCCTCTTTGGTGCGGTTGTTTAGTTCGCAGATCTCCTTCTTTCTATTGTAGTTGTAGCTTTGGCAGGTGATTTCTTGTCCACATCAGATATCACAGATATAGGGAGCTGATGCTGACATCCTTTTGAAGACGAACTTTTCAAGTCTCATGCCTTGGATATTGATCTCCACCTTGCACTGTTCATTAGCAGATACGCACTCCACGAAAAGAACCGGGATAAAGAGGCAAAAACTTGGCCACAGCATCTTTCTTGTAAGAACAATAATTGGTTCGTGCGTCAGTATACTTTTATAAAGCCATCAAGTATACAGTGGGTTTAGAGAAAATGCAAGATAGATCAGAGCGCCCTTTGGCACAGACTTCTTGTATCTCTGTTATATTGTATGAAAAATTGGTAATATTGTATGCAAGTGACTCTAAACTAACAAAAAATTTCCCATAACAAAATATGGGTGTCATAGATGTAGAGAATCTACTTTTATGGGGTTTTTCTCTTCATTTCTCTCTTGTTCGAGCGATTGTTGTGCAGAGATCGTCATAAGATTTAAGTATTTTTATGGCTCATAATGAAAACGGGTTTCTACCCTTTACCCTCACTTCACAACAAGTAAAGTCCCTTACCTTTAAAGGCATATAAACACTCAGCCTTTTACAGCGTGTTTTGATGCTAGCCACCACCTGCTGGTAAGTTTCTATCTCGATGTCGTTGGTCGATGTTTTGAAGCTATAGTTTAAATCTAAAAAACTCCGAACCTCTGAACCTACACCTGAATTCTCTCCCTAGCCTTAATGAAATGTTAGCCTGACAGCTTGAGCCACTGCTTTTTGGTAAAGTGTAATGAACACAAAATAGCCTCAATGAATAATTTTGGGATTCTGTATTATAAAAGATAACGCCAGGTGAGTGAAAATTTGACTGAAGCCCAAAACGCTGCGAACGTGTTCGAATTCGGCCTGATCATTATTGACAAAACAAAACATTATTTTTGTTCATTAGCCTTTATTTTTTCTACTCTTGGGACGCACTCGTAAAAATGTTTTTGTTAATGCATTCCTCTCACACTACTTCATCTATCGTTTTAAAACAAAGAGAAATTGAGTTTGAAAACATAGAAAAAGGAAAACAGTTAATAACCGATGCCAGGCTGTAGCTTTGTGAATTCCAACTTTTCTTCCGTGATCATATTTTTAGCACGACAACTTGAACTACTGCTTTTCGGTAAACTGTAATGAAAAGAACGCCCCTTTCTATTTCTATTTAATCTGAAGAAATGGATCGAAAATGATAAACACCTGGTTAAGGCCTCCTTAAATATATGTAAATATCTGTTTCATGCATAAACTTGGTTTTTTCGTTTTCTATTCTTTTTCAAGTTGTTTGTTACCTGCAAGGCTTGTCCCCATTGTGCTCGGAAACTTTTAAGCAACTTTTGGCGTTTGGAAGAACTTTTAGCGATTCTAGTATTAGTGAAATTTTTTTTTCATTCGTATATCTGGGAAATGTTTTCTCAACATAAAGCTCATATCAATTAAGCAAGAAACAGTCAACGATTTCATCGGAAACTTCAACTTATGTAAATTTCTTGAATGTCTATCAACCTTTTGAACACATAACCTGTTATTTGACATCGTTTCGTTCGACAAGAAGCCAAGTGAAGAATGACTTTTGTTCCATTAAACTTTAGTCAAGAATATCCTTCAATTTCGCCTCTATTTACGTGCAACTCTTTAAAACTAAGTTTTAAACCATTTTTCTCGAGTGATTTTAGTGACTATTGCGAAGATCGAAACATTAAGTTTTAATTAACTTTTATTCCAAAAAAATCCAGAAATTTAGGTAAAAGCTTTTCAAATTTGCGCAGCAACTTTTGGGATTTTGGCAGTTTTTTTTAGCAACCATTTGGAAATTCCAGTCGGCAACTTCCCAGGATTTTACGAGCACAAACGGGAAATGCCTAAATCTGCACTCGGAACAACGGCGCTAAAAACTCGTCTAGAGGTTGTATATCAGGCATAAATAGTTTGTGCAAGGAAATCCCGCAAAATTTACATGACGATACATCCAAAAGTTACTTTAAAGTTGCTCAAAAATTTAAAAGTTGCCACCCAAATTTAGAAGAAGCTGCTTACTTTTGGGAGTCATTTCTTCTAGATTGAACAACAACAAACATATGAAACATATGAGTGAACTGCGGTTATGAGACGTATATAAGAACGATCCTTCGCAGTAAAGCACTATTTGAGCAATAGTGGAAATCAGACCTGAAAAAAATTTCAGGCCTGTACGGGATTCGAACCACTGACCTCTGCGATACTAGTGCAGCGCTCTACCAATTGAGCTAACAAGCCAACTGGGAGCAGGCCATCAAATTAATTCGATATAAACCCGTAGATGATAAATCGAACAACAACAAACATATGAAACATATGAGTGAACTGCGGTTATGAGACGTATATAAGAACGATCCTTCGCAGTAAAGCACTATTTGAGCAATAGTGGAAATCAGACCTGAAAAAAATTTCAGGCCTGTACGGGATTCGAACCACTGACCTCTGCGATACTAGTGCAGCGCTCTACCAATTGAGCTAACAAGCCAACTGGGAGCAGGCCATCAAATTAATTCGATATAAACCCGTAGATGATAAATCGAACAACAACAAACATATGAAACATATGAGTGAACTGCGGTTATGAGACGTATATAAGAACGATCCTTCGCAGTAAAGCACTATTTGAGCAATAGTGGAAATCAGACCTGAAAAAAATTTCAGGCCTGTACGGGATTCGAACCACTGACCTCTGCGATACTAGTGCAGCGCTCTACCAATTGAGCTAACAAGCCAACTGGGAGCAGGCCATCAAATTAATTCGATATAAACCCGTAGATGATAAATCGAACAACAACAAACATATGAAACATATGAGTGAACTGCGGTTATGAGACGTATATAAGAACGATCCTTCGCAGTAAAGCACTATTTGAGCAATAGTGGAAATCAGACCTGAAAAAAATTTCAGGCCTGTACGGGATTCGAACCACTGACCTCTGCGATACTAGTGCAGCGCTCTACCAATTGAGCTAACAAGCCAACTGGGAGCAGGCCATCAAATTAATTCGATATAAACCCGTAGATGATAAATCGAACAACAACAAACATATGAAACATATGAGTGAACTGCGGTTATGAGACGTATATAAGAACGATCCTTCGCAGTAAAGCACTATTTGAGCAATAGTGGAAATCAGACCTGAAAAAAATTTCAGGCCTGTACGGGATTCGAACCACTGACCTCTGCGATACTAGTGCAGCGCTCTACCAATTGAGCTAACAAGCCAACTGGGAGCAGGCCATCAAATTAATTCGATATAAACCCGTAGATGATAAATCGAACAACAACAAACATATGAAACATATGAGTGAACTGCGGTTATGAGACGTATATAAGAACGATCCTTCGCAGTAAAGCACTATTTGAGCAATAGTGGAAATCAGACCTGAAAAAAATTTCAGGCCTGTACGGCAGTTGGCTTGTTAGCTCAATTGGTAGAGCGCTGCACTAGTATCGCAGAGGTCAGTGGTTCGAATCCCGTACAGGCCTGAAATTTTTTTCAGGTCTGATTTCCACTATTGCTCAAATAGTGCTTTACTGCGAAGGATCGTTCTTATATACGTCTCATAACCGCAGTTCACTCATATGTTTCATATGTTTGTTGTTGTTCGATTTATCATCTACGGGTTTATATCGAATTAATTTGATGGCCTGCTCCCAGTTGGCTTGTTAGCTCAATTGGTAGAGCGCTGCACTAGTATCGCAGAGGTCAGTGGTTCGAATCCCGTACAGGCCTGAAATTTTTTTCAGGTCTGATTTCCACTATTGCTCAAATAGTGCTTTACTGCGAAGGATCGTTCTTATATATTCTTCTAGATTACTACTGAAAACATGAATTTGTATGTGTAATTTAACACCATTTGGTTTGATCAATATAATCTCAACGTAACTACTAATGGAAAGTATTCTCTAATAACGTTTTGGATAGTCATTCACAAGATCCCCAGCGCATGTTGCGTTTCCTTTCCCTGAGGACGAGGTCGAGAAACCGCTCTTCGTTGTTTGTATTTGCCTTCGTCGACGTGAATTTTGCGCTTTCTAGAAATTGAAGCTCCTGCAGGACTATTGAGAGTTTCTCCAGCGGCTATGGTAACTTCGGTGGGGTCAATATCTGTACTATTTTCATTTTCCTCGTCAGACATTTCAGCTTCTAATTGTGATACCTTGCACGCTCGGGAAGCTCTATTGTTGGAGCGAATATCCACTGGATGTAAGCGCCCGTTAGATAGATAGCTGCTGTTCAGTTTGTGGGCGCACGTGTTATTTTATGAATTATTTGTAAGAATGTACGACATCCTTAGTTTCGACCAGTTCTAATAAAAAACCTTTGGATCAAGACTTTTTTGATGGTTTGGTCAGTTTTTAACTATTTGTTGACTCAAAAATTGCCAGGGAAGGCAAAAGTTGCTCCAGGTTGCTAACCGGAGCTCGCAATACAAAAAGTTGCTGAAAACGCTAAAAGTTGCTCAAAAGTTGCCGAGCACAATCTATTAATGCCTAGTACCTGAAGGACCGCCGAATGGTTCATGCCTAGATGCTATAGTTGTATATGACATTGCATATCAGTGTTACCTAATCCCTTCTAAAAAAATCCTTCTCCCTGATCCGAGATTGTTAGATCAAAAGAGGTTTTGTTCGGCGGAGCAAAAATTTGCAATAATAAAAGAACTCATAAAAAGAAGCAAAAATTTGCAATAATAAAAGCACTAATAAAAAGAAGACAGGGAAGGAAATGTTACAACGTATAATGCAACCAGACAGTCTCACCTTGTTGTTAACAGTCAGTGAAGTTCCGCGCGGATCTCATTTAGCTTGCAACCTTACTCTCTTACGGAGACAGGAGATGTTTTCTCTAATTTCAACGAGCAAATTGAAATTTGAGAACTTACAGCAACCATAGAATTTTGATGAACTTTAATCAGCCTAATAAGAGGATCTCAATGGGATTAACCGTCAACCGTTATATGGCCAAAATATTAACCATCAACCGTCAAAAAAGCAACATTTTTACCGTCGACCGTTAAACAAACAGGCCTATGTTAGTCGTTAAACGTCTCAAAGTATAGATATTGAAAGTCAAATTTGCCTGGTGCTTGTTCCCATGCTTTTGCTGTTTTTTTCAGGACCACTAGGTAGCATTCTTTTACTTGTATTTTTACGAATTTACTTTCTGCTCTACAAGATTACTACGAATCCGTCTTCATCAAATAAAAAGACGCTAGAGAAGTATGTTTTTCTTGCAGGATAGGTTTTGTCATAGAACGTGGCAACAAGACAATTCGGTTTATTGACATAACGAATCAGTGCGATTGTACCCTACCCACGACCTCGCACCGAGCTGGAAAGCTAGCTGAGAGCCTACAAACTTTCCCTTGGGCGAACTGTGGCAACTTTACAGTAGTGCCTTGCTCAATTCATCGCTTTGAGCAGATCGCATGTCCGAAGAATAACTCATCTTGATCGTGTTCACATTAAGCCACCTTTACCCAGTCCCGCCGCCCTTTGTATTGCAAGGGACGAAGTATTAGTATGTACAAATGATAAGCAAAAGCGATTTTCAAGTCATCTTGGAAAAGGATGGAGTTGATAGTTGACTATCCCGGCTGTTTGTGGCCGGTTAGTTTATTTCGTTTCTGCAAAGTATCCAAGTACTGTTGGTGGTTTGGCTTTCATCTAGATCTATCTAGAGGGTTGACCAGTTGATATGTGTTAAAGAACGAGACCAATTCTTGCTCAGAAATCAAACGATCCTCACCCTTTACACCTGGAGCTTATCAAGTTAAAGTACTTAGCCCAGTCGACAAGGTGAGTAACAATTCAAGTGGGGAGTGGTCAAAGACGAAATGAATATTGGACTGCAAAAAGTTGCACTTTTGTTCAACCACACGGAATTTGTATTGTTGGGGAAACAATATTTATAACGGATGCGGCAATAGGGAACGTGAAGCTCATCACTGAGCTGCTGGGTGCAACCGAAATTACTGAAGCACCTTAGTCTATTATATGATAGCTTTGGAATAGCCTATAACGGGACTGTTGCCGAGGACGTCACACCAAGGAAAAAGGAGATAATATCTGTAAAAAGAAGGAAACGGCAAATACAAATGGTCCTCAGAAGAAGGCAGCACGGTCGAGTGGACAGCCTGTCGGGCTTGCCATCCGTCGCTCCCGGGTTCAAGTCCCGCCCTGGCCACTACATGGATTTGTTTCACGGTAGCCCCGAGTTTCAGTTCCTCGGCCATACTTGTAATATAGCCAACTGATTTTCCTTCGGCCAGTTGGGATTCTTAACAACGTTATTTTCAATTTGAATTATTTGTTTAAGTTGTTTCGTGGAAAACCTGTAAACTAGCTTCTAGCTAAGTGTTTCTCCACGTTAAACTGTTTATTATTATTATTATAATTATTATTATTATTATTATCATTATTATTATTATTATTATTAGGGCATAGCGCCACAAAAGACGCAACAGCCTATTCAGCTTCTTTTCAGAGGCATCAATCGTGTCACCAACATCATAAATCCAGAAGTTTCAAACATTAGACATTTAGTGTATTTCAGTACGCTATGGACTTTGGAACTCAAAGGAGTCCTTTAAACAGATTACAAAGTGGACTGCCAGTTATTTTACACATTCTGTGGCGTATTACCCGGTTCCATTAATATGCTATTCATTTCCGCTAAATTTATGACCTCTTTGACAGCAGAGAATATTCCAAATGAGGCGGGAATCGGAAAGAATGGGTAAAGCATTACAGACCAGTGAAGCAGAGAATCGTTCGAAGCCAGACTACGAAAGACAAAGCAGGCGCTCCTCCGCCAACTGTGTAAGAGAATGAATGAGTTCCATAACAATATCGGGGCAACCAATAAAAGCATCGATGAGATTTGATAGCTGATAAGCAAGGACTTTGAGATCCTTATTCAACTTCTCACACAAGTACATCACTTGGTTGAGCAGGCTATTAATACGTCCAGCGGTAGCAAAGAGCATGTAATTACGCTAATAAGACACATAGTTAAAGACGAAAAACCAAGTATCTAACGCACAAGTTATAGGATTAACCTGATTATTAGATTATGGGAAAAAGTATAGACTATTATGAAAAATTACAGCCAAGTTCGAGCGTTTATTTCGTTTTATAAACGACATTCAAAAATATTAAACGTCAACCGTCAAATGACTTAATTCAACCGATCTGATCCTGAAGAGAATCTACAAGGAGCTTTTACAAATGTGGAGTTTTGCAAAGTAATTATTATGTGTCCTTTAATGCCTTCAAAAGAAATTTCAACGAAAAAATGAACTTTAATATGCGATGGTTAGCATCTAAAGCAATTGATTCTCGTTGTTATCGCGGTAAACCGATATAACGATTGGATTATATCATTCTAGCCTTCACAGACATGCTTATAAAAGTTTTTCAAAATGCTTTGCTACTGTTGACAAAAACAGAGTGATCTATGCCAGCACAAGGCAACTACTAGACTACTTCAAAAGCTGTTTCATCATACTTTTAAGGTGACTATTTGCAAAAAACAGACTTGAGGTGATATATCAGTTTCAAAAGCCACTGTTTCTTTAGTTTTTCTCATCTGAATCGTGAGGACAAATGATAACTCCTTTGAGGTCATCAAAGTTGTAGTGTCCCCAACAACAATCCGTTTCGTCAACGAGTCCGACTCTGGCGTATATAATGACCAATAAACTCCTCTACGTCCCAGCTCTTAGAGTACATTGTCCCAGAACAGTTTCCTGTCTCTTTTCCGACGACCTAAACGTAACAACAGACACAAAAAGTTTTTAAACCTTTGTTTCAACGATTGCTGACATATCTAACAGGACTATATCATACATTAATTGACTTGCAATGCTTTGAACTTAGGAAAAAAAGCTGTCGTTTCGAGCAAGGGTAAGCCAATGACGAATAAAGTAAGATATAGTGTTCCAGACGCATAGTTGGTTATCTTGTGAATTCTCCTCTAGGGAAGTTAAAAATAAGCAAACCGTATGGATATCACGAAGCTCAAAATGGTTTCGCAATTTTGAAAAAACAAATCTCTGATACTCTGATCAATCTACTCAGGCTGTTTCACAAGAATTAAAGGAAACATGAGGGTCGAAGTGCTTTATAATCTCACCTGGTTGTCGACAATAAGCTCTGCACGAACATTACTTAAGTCACATCCCCCACCGATGAGAAACGAGGTATTCCTGCCGACGATACGAAGACAAGGTGAGGTGAGAGTTCCGTCGGGTACGTCGGCTCCATCTGGATGCTGCCATCCTACGAGCTCGCTCTCTTTGGGCCGTTTGTCAGCTCCCCCTAGTCACCAGTCTCCTTGCAGCTGGGCGGTTTCTCTATGGCGCGCGACTGGATTGTCACCAAATGACGGTTGGTAAATGAAAGCTCTTCCTGTCCTTTCCCACCCACCGATTCCATCTTCAAAGTCAAAGCTGCAGGCTACATTAAAAAAAGCACAGAAATTTTGATTCATCCTCCTGAATACTTTTTGATTATCATTCGGTATGGATTCCGCTTTACAGTTTTGTATTTGATTACCTTTCTTGTAGTATACAGCAGTGAATCCTAAAGGACATTTACATCGAAATCTTTTATCAGTGTATCCAGCTTGACATGTGCCGTTGTTGAAACAGGGACTGCTGCTGCAGAGACTCCTGTTCAAAACAACATGACTGGGTATCATAAACATCCATGGCTTGTTTACTTTCACGGATTATCATGTGATCACAAAGGAACACATTTTTGCTGGAATGATGACTTCTTGAGGCTTTTTGATAAAGTAAGTGCAGACAACAACTAATTACACATCAGTTATTAAACCAGAAAATCTACCAATCGTGGTACTCGATATTTGGTTTGTTGAGTACCGGTTTATTTGTTTCGAATGGGTCCCTTCATTTGAACCTTTATTTTTTGTTTCTTTTCTTAACATTGTAGGGTGACACCACTGATGTATCTTAGCTTTGGTATTCTCCCTTCAGGTGACTCCTCATAAATAAATTAAAGTAGTAGAAGAATGTTTTTTCTTGACACTTTTCTTAAAATTTCTCCACCAATCTCTGTTTCTAGAACTACCATTTACAGGATAGGTAACCAAAAGGAAAGGAAAGGCCAATCTTACCCTATATAGGGCTGTACTAGTAATAATCACGAGGGTTATTTCATAGTTTCACAGCATATTTCTCGATAGTTTTATTAAGTACATTGTGTAACACTTAAAAATGAACATTTGGTAGATTACTACAAGTCTCGAGCGAAATGTTGCTCAGAAGACTTCGAACGAAATCAGATCAAAAGGTTTCTCAGGATGCCTAATGCAATACTGAGGAATCACTTTAGTTCAATACATGTACAAGAATTGCAAGGCTAGTTTAAGAAGTAATCCGTCAAACTGATCGCCCACAATAATTTTTCATTGTCTAAAATAAGTTAAGTCACTTCGCCTCGATACTGAGATGGGTATAATCTTGTTTACTCTGAAGGTCGGATGAGCCTGGGCTTTCGTCCGAAACATTGTTTAGCTCACAAAATGTAGTTCACTCCTTGTGAAAGCCCAACATTTATGGAAACACAATTGGGCTCCATATAACACAGCACATTACAGCTGCCTTGATGTGGTACCTTTACAAGCCTGATCAGGTGGCCTTTCATGCCTTTGTCCTGTAAGGGTTCTTTGGAAGCAATGAATCTGCTTTCTTCACCTATTTGGTTTGAAAATAACAAAACAAGTTCATGTACAGCTTTGGTTTAGAATAAGATAATGGCAAGGCAATATCCCCAAGAAATCAATTTGCCTCGAGAGACACTCCATAATGGTTTGTTGCTGCCTTCTTGTACTCTGAGAGTTTTCCCTGCTACGTTATCCCAGGAGTTTGAAATTTTACCGAAGAATGAACCTGTCTTAGCAGGTATCTCTGGGATTTTACCGTTAGATTTTGAATGTGCACTAAATCTAGTTGTGGGAACTTGAGGTTAGTTACCGGTCAAAGAGGAAAGCAACTAATTTAGATCCCTTTTAAAGTCGATCCCAATACACCGAATCGAAATATGGCGTCCAATTTGAATTGCCATTGTTCTGGACTGACTAGCCTCTCACACATGTGAAAATCCTTTTGTGTTTCCACGTCAAGACCAGGTTAGTAAGTCCAAACAATGGTAATTGAAATTGGACGCCATATTTGGATTCGGTGAATGCAAGGAAGTATTGAAGGAATGACGGTCGTTTCGCCAACGTGTCAGTTCACAATACGTCAGTTCGCCAACGTATGAGGTCGACTCGCCGACGTCTAATGTCAGTCAAACAACGCTTATATATGTCAGTTCGCCAATGTCCAAGATAATTGTAATTTCAGATGACCATGGGAATAAATTTTTACTTTGATGTATTCACGTGTTTTCGTAGGTTAGTATCGTTTCTAATCGTTTGTTTCACTCTTCCTAATCTCTCATTCCATGACGGCCGATCGTGTTTGAAAAAGACCTTAAAAACCATCCAACGGACTTTGTTTGACTTTACTTAGGCACATCGGGCAAACTACCCCTGGTATTTACACATTCCTTGCATTTTCATATGATTCATTCTTCTGCATATTTCCTTGCCATGCTTTATTTAATCAGTTTTTACGAAGTCATGTGGAATAGCGGTCCCCGCTTTTGTAGGGAAGGAACAGAGGATGGGGGAGAGGGGGGTATCTTACGAAAGACATTTCCACCGCGTCGTAAGAAATATTAGATATTAGTGTATACTAAAACAGTGGATAACGTTGAAGGCGCGCTCTGATTGGCTAGTTAAACTTCAAATATCCTTTGCTATTTACCTCGAGTAACTCGTGGAAAAAATGACGTCCCGGTTTGCATCCGTGACAAGCGAAGAAATCACTCAAATTAACGACGAAGCAGTCCCTGATAACACAAAGAAAGCGACTAAATCTGGTTTGGCCGTGTTTAAAGGTCATGGTTTAAGTTTTTAGCCCGGAGTGTATCGATAAAAACCAACTAGGAGGGTTTTGTTTACAAGTGCAAATTAATCTTGCGTACCCTCATTTGTTCACCTGAAAATCAAAGTTGAATGACATTTTCTACAGGATGGTTTCAAATACAGAAAGAGTTTGCAACACCATTTCAACAAATGTCGCCACCAGAGCTGAACAAATATCTCCAGAAATTTTATCTATCAGCAAGAAAACGCGACGGCAGTTTTTAAAACCAAAATTCGCTTACCGGGATCCGAGCGGCTTGTTGTTTCAGGCCTTTCCGCGCGGGAAAATGTTGGAATGTGTGAATTTAAATTAATTTTTCGTGGTGCATATTATCTCACTGTTTAGCTGAATGGATAGAGCGCTGGACTGTTGTGCGGGAGGTCGAGGGTTCGAGCCCCGGCCGGACCAACACTCAGGGTCTTAAAATAATTGAGAAGAATTTGCTACCTTTCTATAACATCAAGAAATGGTTAAATATTCTAGTCTTCTCGAATAGGGACGAATTAATGGAGGTCCCGTCTCTTGTAGGGTTAGGGGCAAGAGAAATTAATTTCCCACGCACGAGATTATTGTGTGATGGATGTCCTCCCCTGGGCTGGAATGGATGGGTTTACTGGGCCCGCGCCAATTGGCGCAAGCTGTTGCGGTGTGCCTGCCAGTCGGCGAAGCTATTATATAAATAAATAAGTAGTGTATACTAAAACAATTATTGACCTCAGTGTCAATATCACGAGGCAGATACCTATGAGAAACTATAGCTCTTGTTTGGACATTAACGCAGTATTATTGCTGCCCTTAGCGCAGATAGCAATCATCTGATTTCTGAGGAAAATCTTATTTATCAAGACTGTTCTTCTTACACATGGATTTTAGAACTTGGACGGCAAGGAAATGTAATATTTTTTAATGTGCATTGTATAATTTGGTTTATTCCTCAAACTCCAACTGATCCTGCCTTGCAAGAACAACCATAAGAGCCATTAGTGTTTACACAGGTCGCATTTACACCACAAATGAAGCTGTCATTTACACATTTGTCAACATCTACGGGAAAAGAGCCAATAAGTAAGCCCTAAGAGAACTATTTAAAAACTTGATGATGGATATTTGCTAGCCAACTTCACTTACGGCGTGTAAAATTCTGAAAGCCATTGGTATTGATGCAGTTGGCATTTGTGTCACAAGGGTGGAATTCCTAAATTCATCGATATCTCTGTAAAGATTTGAAAATACAGTAGTATCAGAGCATCAAATATTCTTCATTAATTACATCCTCTCTCGCAGAGAGTAGAACTCCTTCGGACCTGACAATTCTGAGGTAGTAAGAACACTGCCAATCTTTTTGCAGGGAGTGATTCAGGCTATACTCATGGTCTTAAAATAAGTGGGGAGAATTTGCTACCTCTCTATAATCAAGAAATGGATAGATATTCTAGTCTTCACGGATAAGGACGAATAAACCGTAGGCCCCGTCTCAAGCAGGGTTATGGGTGGGAGACGTTACATCGCCAGAAATCGAGGACATTTTGCTCCGCATTTATTGGTCAGCGGATTGCAGTCGGATGAAAACAAAGATGGCGGTTAAGACAAATTCCATATAAAATATTGAACGATTTAAGTTCTGTGGACCTTCTTTATGGAGAAAAAAGCAAAATAAAAACAACTTTGAACTGATCTGTTGGTATTTTTAAGGCAGAGCAGCCTATAGCAATTTGCTGTCTGATGTAATGCAAGGGACACGCTGTACTAAGCTTCAACGTCCACTCAAACTGGCTTTTTTTGTAATCATCTAAGATGTCAGACATTTTCGAAATTGTAGCTTAAACCACTTGCATTAAATAATGGGAAGATCTAGGCAAATCGTACTTGAAAAGGGCTATTTCTCCCAGTTGAAAACACAGTTTAACGAACGTACTAATACAGTTCTCTCTGATCTGCCTCTTAATTTTTGCGCGAGAAAATTTTTATTCAAGGCTCTACTTTAGTATGAGAGGGTCTGAATTGAGTTTATTTTCCGTCAAACATTGCTGAATACTCCAGTTTCGCGTTCTGTGCTGATAACCGCTGTTCGAATGTTTGCAGATACTGTCAAGCGTGAGAACGAGGCTAACCCTGTATCATATCATTGTAGTATACAAACAAACCAAGTGCGAGCGTGTAAAAATGTTGATTTTTTTAACTTATAAGAGCTCTTTGTAGTAAATATTTAAGTCGAAAAATGCAGCGAAGGCTGTCTTGTGGACACAATTCAGAAGATAGAGGACTTTCAAAAGCTTACAGTGAAATATTTAAGATAAATATTGAAAGTAGAAAACCAGCCATGTGGCGGCAAGAAGGCTGATCTTGTCCTAAGATGTCAAGCTATTTATCAAAGAAAAGTGGTTTGCGTCGAGCCTGACAACGTTTCAAAACAAGAACAGCCATTGATATCGTTGATTTCGAACACCAAAAGTGACCACGAAATAACGTACGAAGTTTTGTCTAGAGATCAAGCTTCTCGGGGATGTGAGTGGAGCAAGGACTTGCGAAATATACCGTCGTTCAACCTCGTACAACTCTACGACTATGGATATGGATGGCTCTGCTCCTGAAAAATATAAACACCAAAGTTTAAAGTAATCTTGAGTTTAACTTGATACTTCGATAGCCTTATATTAATAAAGAAATATTCAAAATCTTCAAAGCTAAGTGAATCGTACGAAAAGAATCATTGCAATTTGCTCAACTTTAACTTATATAGCTTACATAAAACTCAAGAGCTCACTAAAAGCTCACATTTTACGGGCAATCTTATGGGCATACAAAAACATACCTAGTCGTAGCCTGTACCGCGTTCCTCCCGGAGGTTTGCATAGGTCATTTTCCTTAAAATGATGGCCGCATAAGACCGTTGAAGGTTTCACGTAAAAGCCGTCTCTGCCGTGCTGCCGCTTGATTAAATTGCACCATCGATTTCGAAGCGATGGCTTGGTTGGAAACTTAAAGAAGTGAATTTTCGATGGTGTTCCGTCGCTTAGATATTCAAAATTATTACAAGCTACCACTGAACACTGCTTCCCTCCACTTCTACGTTTTCTTTGGAGCTTTGGTTTGTTCATAGTGCTTATAGAGCCAACAACAAATCTAAAACGAAACTTTCGCGCTGTGTTTTTTTTAAGTGTTATACAGGGAAAGCCTCGATTTCAGGTTTACATTTGCGCCTGCAGTGCATGTACAGCGGCATTTCGTGGAACGAGCAAAGGGAGTATTAGAAAAACAAATATGGCGACAGTTTGAAGGTTTCGGGGAGGGTTTTTCTTTTAACGCTTTCCCTTCTGGTGCGTCCTCAAGGATGGTCTCAGATCACAGACTCCACAGAGCAAAAATAGCAATTTTCAAGCTCTTTTGGAAGTATCTAATTGTCAAGAAATGTCTCTTCTTGTGAGGCGTGAGTAGTCCAGTGGTCAGTGCGCTGGACTCTAGGTCAGATGGCCCGGGTTCAAGTCCTGGCTGGGGCTTGACGTTGTGTCCTTAAGCAAGACGCTTCACTCACATTGCTTCGTCTTCTCGGATAGGACGTAAAGCCGGAGGTCCCGTCTCCTGCACCAATCAATTAGTTAATATCGGCAAGGGACGTTAAAGAACCCACATCACGAGATTACTGTGATGTGGTCTGGCCTGTTTACTGGGAAGGGGGGGAGGGGGCATCTGTAAAAAAATTTCTCCTTTATTAATTGTAAACTGCCGCCGGCAGTCTGGAAAAGTCCCCCGCACAGTGTTGTAAAGCGCATTAGAGCATTTACATGGAAATGCGCTATAGAAATTGATCTATACTATAATTGATCTATACTTTTTATGGACGATTTGCTTACTTCGAACTTCCCTTTATTTAATGCGAGTCGGAGCTAGTTGACTTCCTTGAGGGTTGCTCCTCAAATCGGCGATCCTTTGCCATGGATTACGATATATTTGAAAGAGACTAGAGGTAATGGCTAGCCTCGAATATCGAACATTGCTGACTTTGCTGGAAGTAAGTAGACAAACAGCTTTTGAATTATTTTTATGTTAGAAGTACAGCTTAATCTCTACTGAATATGTTCCGAGTCGGAGCTAAGGAATAATCTTACTCGTATTTGTGGTATTTTGGATTTTTGTGGAAATCCCATGCATTTCCTTACACGATTTCACCGCCATTAACTTCTCAATACGCACTCGCGTCCGGCATTTTGACCCAAATTTCTGGCAATGAATTTCCCACGCACGAGATTACTGTGTGGTGGATGTCATCCCTTGGGTGGGATAGGTGCGTGATGGCCCTCAAAAGCCCCTATGAAGAATAGTCAATTAACCTATGTATGTATGTATGTGTCTATGTATGTATAGAAGAGGACTACTCTGGTGTATAGATGGAAGCAAAAGCCTATAGCTCAACACTCATGGAAACGACTGCTGAAAGACTACAGTGGAAGAACTGAGGTGAGGGTGAAACAAAGGTGAAACTCTTACATGGGTGAATTAAGCTCATCATACCTGTACATGAATGTCCAGTTCCATAGCATCTCTTCTTCAATGTGCATTTATACGAACCATAACTGTTTGAACAGTTTGAATTCACGTCACAAGGCAAGATATCACTCTTGCATTTATCATTGTTTGGAAGATAAACGATAAATGGTGTAAGAATAGATAAAATAAAAATAAACAGAGTCAATTAAAATATTTAAATAAATAATCTCTGAAGGAAATAGGCAGAGATCAAATGAAGTAAGCTTACCTACAGCTCTAAAGTTCAGATCACAATACATCAACTGTGTCTTTCCACTACCAGTTAGATTCAACCAGTACTTGTTTGTAATAGCATCTTTTCCCTCACTTGCCTTTATTTCTTGGCAAGAAAGTGCTGGTAATTGTAATATGGAACCCAAGGGCGCTGTAACAGATAATAAGTTAAAGAATAAATTCTAAAGAAAACTACTTCGTTCGTTTCCTAAAATCTCTTCTTGGAAACGGTGAGAAATTTAAGAGGATCAACTTAAATGTGTTGGACTATTTCCTTTGAAATCTTTCATTACCTTCCTTGGATAGGTACAGGTAAAGTAGCGATTATATCATTATGAAAAAGATTGGAAGAATACTCTATATAATATCACCGAGAACTAGTATTTATGAAAACTTTTCAGGTTCCTCGTATTCAACTCATTTTTTCTCACACTTTCATTTTTCTCAGGCAACACAGGATCAGTTAGGGGCTGATAGTTTCTACATAAACTGTTTGGGGCTGCGTCGGTGGGGGCAACGAGATAATTTGGATATATCAAGAAAGTTGAAATAGTAAATTGGCCACCGTAACTATTACAAAAGCTGACTTTTCGAGCGTTAGCCCTTCGTCGGAGCGAATAGAGGAATTGTGGGTTGTGTGTGCTTTTAAAGGCAGAAAATAGAGCTACGTTATTGGTGGGAACATGGCAACGAGAAAAACACAAATAAATGAGCGGAATGAAAATTCTGAAGATAACAGGAGCAGTTAGATAGGTTGTTAAAAAAATCTCACACAATAGGTAACTTGAATATGGAATTTTTTAAAACAAAAACTGGATTGCAAATTGAAGCTGCTGTCAAAGTTGCCCACCATGACAATACAAGAGCTTACGAGTAAAACAACAGAATATGAAAAGTTTATATTCTCTTGGTAAAATACGATAAGATGAAAAAAAAATTGAGAATAAAAAAAGTCTCGTGCGCCATTTTCTTTCAAAAAATACCCGCTTGAGGGCTTTCATGGGATAAAATGCCTGCTGACTGAGACGAAAAAATATGTAGTACAAGTAAGGCATTCTCACCATATCAGTAATGAGACTACGCGCTGAAAAATACAATCTCCGTAAATCCCTCTTTTCAATATTTTTTTTCAAATAAAGTCATGCCTCCTTCGTTCAAACGCATGATATAAAACCAACTGGGAGCAGAGCGAAAGTTTTCAGGCCTCGCCTCTTTGGTGCGGTTTCTCAGTTTGCAGATCTCCTCCTTTCTATTGTAGCTGTAGCTTTGGGAAGTGATTTCTTGTTTACATCGGATATCACAGATATAAGGAGCTGATGCTGACATCGTTTTTAGGACGAACTTTCCCAGTCTCATCCCTTGAAAGTTGATCTACATCTTGCACTGTTCATTAGCAAATACGCAGTTCACGACAAAAACTAAGATGAAGAAACAAAAATTGGGCCATAGCATCTTTCCTGTAAGAAATAATCATTCAGTGGTTCGTGCGTCAGTATACGTCTATAAAGATATCAAGCATACTGTGAGTTTACAGAAAACGAAAGGTGGATAAGAGTGCCCTTTGGCTCAAGCTCCTTGTTTCCCTGTTGCACATTATGAAAAATTGAGAATTTTCTATGCAAGCAATTGCTACACTACCAAAGAATTACCGATAGAACAAAAAAAGGGTGTCACAGAGAATCTAATTTTTCTCTTTATTTGTCGGTTGTTAACATTTATAACTAATCGAGCGATTGTGGTGCAGAGATTATCGTGAGATTGAAGCATATGAATGGCTCATAATGAAATCATGTCCGGGTTTCCCACCATTTTTCCCCGACTTCATATCAAATCTGAAGACAAGAGAGGTCTCTTACATTTGAAGAGGATACTAACTCTCAACCTTTTGAGGAGTTCTTTAATGTTGAGCGCTATCCGGTAGGTTTATATCTCAAAGTTGTTGGTTGTCGTTATACAACTATGGTTTAAATCTAAAAAAACTATGAACCTATACTTGAATAATTTCCCTCTGCCTTACTAAGAGGCCAGCCTGGCAGCTTCAACCTCTGGTTTTTGGGAAACTGTAATGAATACAATATAGCTTCGATTAATACTAATATGGTTGTGAATCGTGAGAGGTAACACCAGGTCATGATGAAAATTTGACAGAAGCCCGGAACCCCCGCGGACTTAAAATATCATGCCTTTCCACTAGGTGTTCAATATCCCCTATGATTTTTGACAGCACAAAAAAAAATGTTTCTTTTCAAGAGGCTTTGTTTTTTTCTTCTCTTGGGACGCATTCAAAGACATTTTTTGTCATTTCATTCTTCACAGACGTACTGAGTTTCAATACAAAGAAAAATTTGTTTAGAAATTTAGAACAGTTAATAAATATATCTTTGACCGGGGCTTGGTTAACTCTGACGTTTTTTAACTAGAAATTATCATTACTTTTCCCTGATCATATTTTAATCACAGAATAAATTCTTATATATTTTTTATACTTGAGCAAAAATACGTATCGAAAATGATGAACACTCGGTTAAGGCCTCCTTAAATGATTTATGATTTTCTGTTTGATGCCTAAACTTTGTTTTGTCGTTGTTTATCCTTTCAGAAGTTTGCAGAAATGGCTACAAACATGATTGCAATCTTGCATATTCATATACTTTTTCTAGACTGTGTGGGACAATGCTGCTTCGATTAATAACAAGATGATGAATCATTTCTATAGGCCCGCTCAACAGTAGACGCTAATTAACTTATCAGGCCAATTACACTTCAATTGGGAGTTCTTAACTTCTAAGGGCAACATCATTATCTTTGCTAGAATTCTCCAAATATTTAAGCCAAGTGATTCTGAGTTAGTCGCATGATTCTTCGTACTTAGATCGTTCGAGATCATTTTAGATTGACCATAATGTAATACCACGACATCATAAATTGTTAACAGGCTCATAAAAAGGTCACCTGAAGCCCCTTTGGAAACCAAAAACACTATTAGCTTTAACTATTCTGCATTCACAATAGGAGTTCCAGATCTTTTTTTTCAAGAAACCCTTAAAAAATATCAAATAACGACCACGACCTTTCTTAGCGTCTTCATTAGTAAAATTAACACCCTTCTAGACTGTGCCGGGGAACTTTTAAGCAACTTTTGAGAGTCTAGCAACATTGTGAAATTTTTATATATCTGAGAAATCTGCGCGCAAAATAATATATTCTTATATTTGTCATTTCTTCCGGGAGATCAAGTCACATTTTTAGGAGAGTAATAGATTTCTTTCTTCGCACGACCTTTATTAGCGCGTTCATTAGTAAAATTTAATACCTGCAAGGTCCATCACGATTGTGCTCGGCAACTTTTAAGCAACTTTTGGCGTTTACAGGTACTTTCTTCCATTTTAAAAACATCGAGAAATTCTTGTATATCTGCGAAATTTTGGCGCAAGATAAAGGCAAAGAGCACATATCAAGCACGAACAAGCGGACGATTTCATAGAAAATTTTAGTTTATATAAACTCCTGAAATGTTTATCAACACATAACCTGTCATTTGACATCGCTTCGTGAGACAAGTCACCAACTGAAGCATGTGTTTTGTCCCGTTAGATTTAAGCTATGAATATTCTTAAATTTAGCCCATATTTACGTGAAACTCTTTGAAGCTAAGTTTTAAGCGATTTTTCTTGAGTGATATGAGTGATTATTACTTAATATTTCATTTAAAAAAAATATCAGGATATTTATATAGAGACTTTTGGATTTAAGATATTTTTTGCAACCTTTTTAAAAGAATGCCATTAAGCAACTTTGCAGCATTTTACGAGCACAGTCAGTACATGCCCATTATCTGCCCCCCCCCAGATATCTCGGAGCAGCATTTCGATGGCGCTAAGAACTCTTCAAGAGGTTATTTCTGAATTCCTCTGATTGGGCAATAGATAGCTATTTTAAAACTTTAATAAAGCTTTTTAAATCTTTAAATAGATCAAAAATGAGCTTCGAAATTTGAAATAATCGCATTCAGATGGTGTGCACACGTAGAAACCTAAATATAGAGCTACTTTACGAACAGGTGGAATTCAGATTACAAATATGAGAATTTCATAATTTGAATTCAAGAAAAAATGGTTGCTAACACGAGGCAGAAGGAAAATTATTGAGGGATTACTTTACGAAAGAAAAGAAATTAAGTTTAATTTGTAAATGGTTTCGTGTGTGATTTTCTCTATTCTAATTAACAATTTCTCTTTAACGACAGACACTGTGTTCACAAGTTCAGAGTAAGCATTTCTGAAGAACATTTAAATTGCAAATTTTAATGTGGTCTTTGAAGGTTATAACCAAACTATTTTGTCCGCAACGTAAAATGATATTTATATCAAAAGAGAGTTATCGGATATTTCTTTACGAGAGAGAGTTTGTTACTAAATAATATGTATTAATAAGTTTTAAAATGCTTGGAGGGCTTTCCTCCGGCGACTCATTGATCTTACACTCGGAATAAGGGCACCTCATTATAGAGTGAGAATTACTTCTCAAGTTAAGGATGACTTCTGTGTGTGGCTCGATTTTTTGGAGGAATTTAATGGGAAATCAATATTTGTTGACGATATCTGGTTAAACTCCCTCAAGCTGCAGCTTTACACTGACTCAGCAGGCTCCCTAGGTTTTGGTGCTATATTTGGCAATCATTGGTGCTATGGTCAGTGGCCATATGAGTGGCTAGGAAGAAACATTGCCTTCCTCGAATTTTACTCCATCGTCCTGAGCTTGTACCTTTGGGGAAGAGAGATGCAGAACCGTTGTATTCTCTTCTTCACAGGCAATGGGGCTCTCGTCCATGTTATAAACAATCAATCTTGCCAGGATAAGCCTCTTATATCCTTTGTCCGCAAATTATTTGCTATTTGCCTTACTCACAACATTCTTTTTAGAGCCAAGCACATTCCTGGGGTCAGCAATATCTTAGCCGGCAGTTTGTCTCGCTTCCAGGTGCAACAATTCAAGAACCTTGCTCCAACCCACATGGACTCAATGCCAACAGAAATCCCCCCACACCTTCAGCCACAACATTGGCAAGGATAGTTAAAGATCTTGTGCATTCTAGCCTACAGCCGTCTTCGTTTTCCACATATAGTAGGGCATGGTCTTTTTTTCCCCAGTTCTATGGCCTGGTCTTTCCTTACAGCATTCTACATTGTTTCCCAATATCACCCTCTGTTTTAGCCTTGTTCATTGCTTATCTATATGACAAACAATATTCGTCTTCAACGGTCAATACCTATGTCAGCTTTACGTTACTCCCATAACCTAGTGGGTGTGGAGGACCCTACAAAAGTTTTCTCTATTGTACAAATGCTCAATGGATATGGCAAGAAAGGGTTACTTACATTTAACAACTTTTTACATATTTTCACTTCATCTTCTAGCAGGGGCTGAAACGAGTTATTTGTTTATTTCAGTTGACAACTTTGTGAGTTATGTGTTCATTACATTTTACAACTTTATATTGTATATTTCAAATTCACTTTCTAGCAAGGGCAGAAGAGAGTTATGCGTTAATTACATTTTACAACTTTATATTGTATTTTTAACTTCACTTTCTTGCAAGGGCAGAAGTGAGTTATATGCTTATGTCTCAGAACTTATAAGGATGGTTTCATTCTGCCTGGAGGGGAAGCTGCAACTCCTTTTCCAGATGCACTTGGCGTTTGTTTGTTCTTCACCTTTCTTGGGCCAAATTCAAGCAAGTTCAACTTTTAATGTTGTTACTGGATTGAACTTATTTTACTTATTAAACTGGCTTTGGGTTTTTACCCATAATCCTTCACGTTCAACTTTGGCTTGCTTATTGACGCGTGGCCCTGCAAACAGAGCTCAGGCAAAGCAGCATGACCAGCACTTATTTTCAAGCGGGTAGTTATAAGATGAGCATAATAAGTTTTTAAATGCTTCTGTATAATAACCGAAGATTAAGCATTGCAAGAGTCAAATAAAACATCCATATTCCACTATTTTGAAACCTGGTTTAGTTGCAGTTACTAAAAAATGACTTCAACAGCTAATCCTGAACAGAATCCACTAAGAAATTTTACAGATGTGGCTTTTGCAAAGCAAATATTAAGAAAAGTAAACATGACGCGATTGCTACAACCTCGGACGAAACCTTTTGAGACACATTACAAAAGTACCTATTTTTTTGCACTCACCCTGACAAAAATGCTTACCGTCGCAAATTAAAAGATTATTCCCCCCTCCCCTATTGCAATGTTGTTTGCAGTAACACAAAAAATGCATGCACGAGTTGTTAAGCCCCAATAACATTGTACCAGGGGTGGGGAGGGGGGCAGGTTTGTTCCTTTTGTAAACGATTGTTGCATGGCGGGAAATTAAAAATTGCATTGAAATGTCTCAACAGTTTTTTCCTAGGTTGTAGCATCTAAGGCAATCGACTATCCTCATCATAGCAGCAACCCGATAATAATAATAATAATAATATTAATAATAATAGTAATAATAATAATAATAATAATAATAATAATAATAATAATAATAATAATAATGTGCGGGAGGTCGTAAGTTCAAATACGGCCGGACCAACACTAGGGTCTTTAATTAACTGAGAAGAAAGTGCTGCCTTTGTAATAAGATCTGCAAGTGGTTAGACTTTCTAGTCTTCTTGGATAGGGAAGATAAATGGAGGTCCCGTCTCCTGCAGGGTTGGGTAATTTCCCACACACGAGATTACTGTGTGATAGATGTCCTCCCCAGGGTGGGATGGGTGGGTAAAAAAAAGGGGTTAGGTGTCACTTGGAACGAAATTTCTGTTCCTTTCTCCTGCCATTCCTGTGGCGAACAAATTAAACTAAACTAAACTAAACTAATAATGATAATAATAATAATAATGATATAGTCAATGGGCTACGCTCATGCTCCCCGTCATACTATTCTTACTATATATAGCATACAAAAGTTTTGAACTGCATAATAATAATGATAATAATAATGATAATATGGCGGCAAGTAGGTCGGACGTTATACCTTGGCGCCCGCTAGATTAAGTGTTTGTACTGAAAGCAAGCCGAGCTTGAGCACTAAACGCAGTTTAAAAGTTAATTAACGTTAACCTGCATTTTGTCGCTGGATAAAAAAGGCAAGCTACTGTCTCGAAGCAAGTATTTTATCGAATTTTAGTTTTAAGTCTTTAGTGTCAAGTACATTAAACATTGCAAGGACTTTTTAAGATCATAACATGAACAATAAAACTACAAAAAAGAATCCTCAATGGTTGAACATTATAAGAACATCATATAAGCATGAAGTTTTTTCCCACGCTTGAATATTAATTTGAAGGATATTTTTAAATGTTGAAGGAAATTTGAATATTGAGTTCTGTATATTAGAAGATTAATCGATTTATTTAGAGAATTAAGTTTATAAGTTTTACAGCAATCTTATTCACAGAACGTGACTTAGTTGTTGTTATGTATATTGATGATAGATTGTAAATTAGCGATGTCATACTAGCATTAGGTGTATCTTAAATGATTTTCCCTGCTACAAAATAGGTTTCTATATTTTTTATAAGTGCAACGATGTGTAGTTTCCCAGGTTACGCCGTGCGCCCTATGAAACTTTCTTTTCCTGGCATGCTGAAGTTCAATAAACTGCGTCATAATATACGTTAATTGAAGCTCCCCCTTAGGGGCTTTTCAGCCACAATGTACACTAACTAAGAGCTTATAATAATAATAATAATAATAATAATAATAATAATAACAATAATAAATTAAAATGTTTATATAGCACCTATCCTTTTTCAGTGCTATGAGCTTAAAAATCCCCACTGGCAGGAGGCAGACCAGTGAGACATAACGATTGTATTGTATAATTATAGCCTTCTCAGTCACGTACATAAAATTGTTTCATAATGCTTTTCTAGTGTTGACCAAAAACACAGTGATTGTGCCTATCTATGCCAGCACAAAGCAAGTACTATACTACGTCAAAGGCTGCTTCACCTTACTTTCAAGGTGACTTGAGTTGATAACTTAGTTTTTAATGCCACTTTCTCTTCATTTTTTCTCGTCTAAATCGTGAGGACAAATGATATCTCCTTTAAGGTCATCGAAGTTGATGTGAGCCCAACTACCAGAACTCTCATCTACAAGTCTGACTTGCGCGTATTGACCAATATACTCCTCTACGTCGCAGCTCTTACGGTACATATTCTCCCGACAGTTTCCTGTCTCATTTCTGACGACCTAAACGTAACGACAATTATAAACAGTTTTTAAACCTTTGTTTTGACGATTGCTGATTAATGCACTTGCAATGCTTTGAACTTGGGGAAAAACTATATCTTCGAAGGAGAGTGAGCTAAAGACTAAAAAGGTTATGCAGAGTGTCAGACGCGAAATTGGTTATCTCGCAGACTCTTCCCTAAGTAAGCTCAACATAAGCCATTTCTAGGTCAAAAAATATTTCAAAAGTAAAACCAAACATTTTCGACATTTATTTGTCATAAGGGTTATCATCACTTACGCAGATGGTGACCAAGGGTCGAAAATGTTTAGAATTTACTTTTTAGATATATTATCCCTCTAAATATCTCATTTTAAAACCGAAGCGAACCTTATGGATATCACGAAGCTCAAAACGGTTTAGCAATTTTGAAAGACCAAATCTCTGATACCTGATCAATGCACCTAAGCTGTTTTAAAAGAATCAAAGCACACATAATGATCAAAATGAATAATCTCACCTGGTTGTTGACAGTAAGCTCCGCACGAACTTCATTTACTTTACATCCTCCACCAATCAGAAACGAGATATTATTTCCGATGATACGAAAACAAGGCGAAGTGAGAAGTCCATGGGGTTGGTCGGCTCCATCTGGATGCTGTCCTCCGGCGGGAACGCTTTCATTTGGCCGTTTCTCAGCTCCCCCTACCCACCAGTCCCCTTGAGGCTGGGCGCTTTTATTACGCGCGAATGGATTGTCACCAAATGTTGGCTGGTAAATGAAAGCTCTGCCGGTCATTTTCCACCCGCCGATTCCATCTTCAAAGTCAAAGCTGCAGGCTACATTAAAAAAAAAAAAAAAAAAAAACCAAAATCTTTTATTCCCCTGATTATCATTCGGTGTTAATTCCACTCTACGGTTTTTTATTTAATTACCCTTCTTGCAGTATACACCAGTAAATCCTAAAGGACATTTACAACGAAATCCTTTATCAGTGTATCCAGCTTGACATGTGCCATTGTTGAAACAGGGACTGCTGCTGCAAGGATTCTGTTCAAGACAAAATGTTGAAGACAAAGTCATAGTTTAGCTTACTTTCCCGGGGTTATCATGTAATCTCAAATGAACACATTCTTGCTGGAACGATACCTTCTTGAGCTTTCTTTTATAAATTAAGAGAAGACAAGAATTAATTACACTTTATCAGTCATTAAATAATGGTAATTGAACTGAGCGGAGTGCAATTTGGGCTGAAATCATAGCGCGCAGCGCGAGTTGGATTTAAAATCACAAGTATGATTTCAGACCAAAATTGCACGACACAAGGTTCAATTACCACTTTCTTACATCCATTTTGAAATCGCCCAAATACAGGACTTGGTCAATTCAAATATTTTACTGATGCAGTACTGAGCCGGTTTTTAAATAAAAAGGGAAACCGGGAACGCTTTTACATCTCATTTTTTATACAAAACAGAAAGACTTTGACGTCATGTGTCAAAAACTCAGTCAAGCGTAAAATGTGCGATTTAGAGCAAAAGACGGTGCGATTTGTGAATAAATCAATCGTATCAATTAGAGCCAATCAGATTATAGGGACCGCCAGTGATTTCAAAATGGATGTAATAAACCAGTAAAATATATCAATCGCGGTACTCGATTTTGAGTGGGTCCCTTTATTTTAGCCACGGGTATGTTGTTGTTTCATTTTTTTTAACATTTTTTCTATAACATCAAGAAACGGTTAGATATTCAAGTCTTCTCGGATAGGGACGAAGAAATGGAGGTCCCGTCTCCTGTAGGGTTAGGGGCAGGATATGTTAATTTCCCACGCACGAGATTACTGTGTGATGGATGTCCTCCCCTGGGCTGGGATGGGTGGGTTTACTGGGCCGGCAGTAATTGAGGCAAGCTGTTGCGGTGTCCTCGCTTATCGGCGAAGCTAATAAACTAAACTATAAACTAAACTATGACACCACTGGTGTATCTTAGCTTTGGTATTCTCCCTTCAGGTGACACCTCATAAGTAAATATAAGTTGTCGAAGGATTTTGTTATTGAGATTTTCTTTGAAAGGTCTCCACCAATCTCTGTTTCTAGAACTACCATACGAAGGAAAGCTCACCAAAGAGATAGATAGACCAATCTTGACCTATTTATACCCAAACTAGTACTAATCACGTGGGTTATTTCATAGCTTTACAAAGTATTTCTCGATAGTTTAATAAATTAACACTTAAAGAAATATCATTTTATAGATAAGTAAACAGTCTCTAATGTTTATAACAATGTAATATTAATATTATATATGGAAAAATCTCTCAATTTCATACCATCGAAATCAGGAGAAAACGTTCCTAAGGATACACAATGCAGTACTAAGGAATCATTTCATTTCAATTCAATAAATGCACAAGAATTGCAAGAGTAGTTTAAGAGGTAATCTCTCAAGCTGATCGCCCACAATAATTGTTCATCGTCTAAAAAAGGTCACTTTACCTCGATACTGAGATGGGTGTAATCTTGTTTACTCTGAAGGTCGGAAGAGCTTGGACTTTCGTCCGAAGCGTTGTTCAATTCACAAATGTAGTTCCCTCTTTGTGAAAGCCCAACATTGATGGACACACAATTGGGCTCTATATAACACAGCGCACTACAACTGCCTTGAATGGTTGAATGATATTTCATCACTCTGTCCTGTATGGGTTCTTTGAAGATAACGGATCGACATTCTTCACCTATTTGGTTTGCAAATAACAAAACAAGCCCATCAGGCATCTCTGTGGTTTTACCGTGCGATTTTTAACGTGCACTGAATCAAGGCGTGAGAACCAGCGGCGAGTTACCCGTCAAAGAGGAAAGCAAACAATTTACATCCCACTTTAAGTCCATTCCAATGGACGCATTTGTTGAGCTGAAAATGTTATGTTCGGAAACCTTGGTGTTCTTTCTTTGTTTCCAACTGATGCAATTGTTAGTTAAGACAATTTGAATATTTTGGCCTAAGAGACTGGCAACTTTTCATGTATATGTTACTCCCTCTAGCACTTCACCGTCATCCAGACTGCGCACGATTTTTAGAAACAAAAGCCTACCATTGAGTCGATTTTGTCTGAATAGAAGTCACTGACATGAAGAACGACTTACCTGTTTTTGGACAGTAAAGCTGATGGTATCATATCAACTACAAAATTCCGAAGGTTCAAATTGCTTCCTTAACAAATTTGATTACGATGAGGAAAGACATCAAGGTAGTAAGGTGGGCATCTCGCCAAACACATTTTTGCACCTCGTTATTAGAAATATCAGAATATAACATGGGGCAAATACCAATGGGAAGCTTTTGTTCCGGTTTGGACATCAACACAGTATTAATGTTGCCCTGAAAGTAGGGTGCAGTCATCTGGTCGCTGGGAAAGCTCTCCTTTATTAAGATTGTTCTTCTTTCTCTTCGAGTATAATACTTGGACAGTAACCAAATGTAATACCTTTTACTGAGCACACGTAACGCACCTGAACAAACACTTCCATCTCCAACTGATCCTTACTCCTTGCAAGTACAACCATAAGAGCCATTAGTGTTTACACAAGTAGCATTCACACCACAAATGAACCTGTCATTTACACATTCGTCAACATCTACAGGACAAAAGCCAATAAGTAAGCCATGGAAAGACTATTTCAAAGCTTGATCATAGATATCTTCTAGCCAACTTTACAGAAAATTTGTTTTAACTTTTTTTTTGCGGTGTACAGACGAAAGATACCTGAACATATCTGTCCATTTCCCAAAAAGCATTTCTTGCATGTACAGTTATAAGAGCCATGGATGTTGGTGCAATAGGCATTTGCGTCACAAAGATGGCTGCCATTTCTGCATTCATCGATATCAGGGTGAATGTTTGAAAATATAGAAACATCTAAGCATCACACCATGTTCATTATTTATATCTTTCCTTTCAGAGAATAGAAGAACAGATGAAAAAAAAAATGCACAAACCGAAGTAAGTGAATGATACCTATACATTCATGTCCAGTTCCATTGTATCCCTCCTTGCACGTACATTTATACGAGCCATAAGTGTTTAAACAAATTGCATTGGCGTCACAGAGCAAGATATCACTCTTGCATTAATCGATTTCTGGAAGATAAATGGTAAAAATAATGTAAGAATAAACTAGAAATAAATAGAACTCGTCAAAACATCTGAAAGAAAATATTTGACGAAAATAGGCTAAGAGCAGACGAAATGGGCTTACCTCCAGTTCCCAAGCTCATATTACAATACATTAATCGTGTCTTTCCATTACCAGTTGGATTCAACCAGTACTTATTGCTAATGGTATCTTTTCCCTCACTTGCTTTTATTTCTTGGCAAGATAGTGCTGGTAATTCGAGAATGGAACCCAAAGGTGCTGCAACACATAAAGAATTAAAGAATAAATTCCGTAGAAAACTACCTTGCTAATTTCTCAAAAGTTTTCTTCTTGGAAAAGTGAAAAAGGTAAGAGTATGGGCATAGATGTGGTGGACTATTTCCTTTGAAATATTATTTCATATTCTTCGAATAGCTGATGATAATAATTTTGACAATATCAAGAACAATGAAAAAATACTCTAGAATATGCAAATATTACCGGGAAATAGTCTTTGGAAATAACTTTCAGTTTTCTCGCATTTTTCTCACACTTTCATTTTTCTCAAACAACGCAGAAGCAGTTAGATTACTTTACTGGAAAAATCTCACTCAACAGTTGACTTAAATATGGGAGTTTTTTTAAAAAAACAGTGTCTTTGAGAAAGAGGCAGATGTCATAGTTGCTCACCATGATACTATATAGGCGTTCAAGTATAATCAAGACAATAGAAACAGTTTATATTCTCTCAGTAAAACGTGAAAATAAGTGTTTTAAGGATAAAAATTGTCCCGCTTGCTATTTTCTTCCAAAAAATTTCCGCTTGAAGGCTGTTATAGGCAAAGATACTCGCTGTAATCTTGTATCTTGGCTTACGGATTACCTGCATCACCGGACTCGGGTTACAGGTAGTCGATCAGACGAACTGTATGTTAATTGCGGAATTCCACAAGGATCAGTGCTGGGCCCGTGTTTATTTAGTTTGTATACAAATGACATGCTGACAGCGTTACATCGGGAACACTATACCTGTAAGCTGATGCCACCACTGAATTTACTGTATCGGAACAACTGTGGATGAAGTATTCAGCCTTCGGAACAACGCGCTAGACGAAATTAACAAATGGTGTGTAGCCAACTAGCTAACACTACTCCCAGAAAAATGCGAAGCAATGCTTTTGTATAAGGGATCATTCATTGGACCTTATCCCTGATCACCATAGGCAAAGCAGAAATTTTGTGGGTAGGTCACGTAAGAATGTTAGGGATAACAATAGATTATAAACTCACGTGGGCGAAGCATCTCAAAGATCTAAAGAACAGCTTTGTCACCAAACTAAATCTGCTAAAAAAAGTGCCCTTTCTAACAAGAAAATCACCCCTGGATTTATATTTTAAAGTGATCCTTCCTTCTGTGTCATACGGGATCACCATCTGGGGAAATTGCAATAACGTAGACCATATAAAATCCCTACAAGCACTACATTGTAGAGTTGCAAGGCTAATTTATAACTTGCCATGGGATACGCCATCGAAAACAGTTATGGAAGTTAGCAACTGGTACTCGATATACGATATGTACAAAACAAATCTTGTGAAAGTGTTTTATAGTTAACGACAAAACGTGAAAAGAGTTTTATAGTTAACGACAAAACGCCCCCTTTGATTTCTAATTTAGTTACGTGGTGAGACAGTCGATATAACCTAAGAGGACATGAGAAAGCTATCGTTCCAAGATTTTCAACACAATTCATGAAACTACTGGATACGTTTTCGAGGCGCCGTACTGTGGAACTTCGTTTCCGATTAGTTAAACGATTCTTATAATCTCAAACAATTCATCGGAAAAGTGAAACTGGACCCATCATTTAGAGAACTTAATTTTAACAGCCTATCTGTTCAGACGATACCTAAGAAGATGATGCGCGATTTTATATTTTAGACCTCTGAATTTTATGTAGTGCTCGAGTTCTAGTGTTTATTATTTAAAGTATATCATACTTTTAAACTTACTTAATAAGTAATACACGACCCCACAAGCATGTATTTTGCTTTAACTATTGATCGCGTTTAAATAAAGGATTTTACCTATTCACTTACTGACGGAGATGAAAAACTATCTAACATGCGAATAAGTAAGGCCATCTCACTACATCAGATAAATACATACCTCTTCCGTTCAAACGCCTGAAATAAAACCAATCAGGGGCCGCGCGAAAGTTTACAGTCCTCGCCTCTTTGGTGCGGTTGTTTAGTTCGCAGATCTCCTTCTTTCTATTGTAATTGTAGCTTTGGCAGGTAATTTCTTGTCCACATCGGATATCACAGATATAGGGAGCTGATGCTGACATCTTTTTAAAGACGAACTTTTCTAGTCTCATGCCTTGAATGTTGATCTCCACCCTGCACTGTTTATTAGGAGATACGGGGTCCATAAAGAAAACGAGGATGAAAAGACATAAACTTGGCCACAGCATCCTTTCTGTAAGAATAATAATTGGTTCATGTGTATCATTGGTTCATACGTTTACAAAGACGTCAAGAATACCGTGAGTTTATAAAAAACGCAAGATGCATCAGATTGCCCTGTGGCACAAGCTTCTTGCCTTGCTGTTGCATTGTATGAAAAATTGGGAATGTTCTATGCAAGCAACTCTAAACTAACAAACAATTTCCGGTACAACAAAAAAACTTAAGATGTCGCAGATGAAGAGACTCCATTTTTATACGTGTTTGTTTGTTGTTAGCATTTTAACTGTTCGAGCGATTGTTGCCCAGAGATTATCGGGAGATTTATGTATTTTTACGGCTCATAATGAAAACGGGTTTCCACTATTTCTCCTCGACTTCACGTCAAAATCTGATGACAAGTAAGGTGTCTTACCTTTAAAAGTATATAAAAACTCAGCCTTTTGGGGTGTTATTTAATGCTGACCACCACTCGGTAAGTTTCTATTTCGAAGTCTTTGGTTGAGTTAATAAGCTATAGTTTAAATCTAAAAAAAACTCCAAACATCCTCCTGAGTTCTCTCCCCTGCATTAATGAAAGGATGCTAACCTGACAGCTTGAGCCACAGTTTGTTGGTAAACTGTAATGAATAAAAAATAGCCTCAATTGTCATTGATAATTTTATGATTGTGAATTGTAAATGATATCAGTAGGTGAACGATAATTTGACAGAAGTCCGAAACCCCGTGAACATGAAATATTATGCTTTTCTACTATGTGTTCGATATCCTAGTCATTATCGACGAAACAAAACGTTATTTTGTTTATGAGGCTTTATTTTTTCTACTCTTGGGACGCACACGCAAAAACGTTTTGTTATTGCGTTCCCCACACACGTACCTCACCTATCATTGAAAAACAAAGAGAAATCCAGATTAGAAATATAGAACAAGTAGTACGGTAGATAAATGACCTCTTTGACTATAGCTTGGTCAACTCCAACATTTCTCTCACTACAAATTTTAATTTATCTTTGGTGATCATATTTTTTAGCTTGACAATTTCAACTACCACTTTTCGGTGAACTTTAACGGACAAAACGTCCCTTCTTACTTATGTTCTACGCAAAAAACCGATCGAAAGCGATGAACACTTGTTTAAGACCTCCTTAAATAATCAGGAACACCTGTTTCAAACTTGAACTTTGTTTCGTCTTTTTTTTATTCTTTTAAAGTTGGCGGAAATGGCTAGGAAAACAACGGTCTTGCAATTGCGTATTCACATAATTTTTCTAGAATTTGTGGTACAATACTATATTGATTAATAACAGGATGTTCAATAATTTACATAAGTCCGCTCAACAGTGGACTCTAAACTTGCCAGCCTTTTATACTTCCACTGGGCGTCGTTAACATTTAGAGCACTATCATTGGCTTGGTTAGAATTCTCCAAATCTTGCCACCTTTGTTTAAGTTGCATGATTCTTTCTATCCAGATAGCTCGCGATCGGTTTAAATTGACGGTAATAGCAGGACACCATAAATTGTTAACAGGCTTATAAAAAGTTTACTTTAAGCCCCTTTGAAAATCGAAAACACCATTAACTTTAATTATTCTGTATTCACAACAGGAGTTCAAGATCTCTTTTCCCAGAGAACTCTTAATAAATATCAATTAACGGCCACAACCTTTTATTAGCGTCTTCATTAGTTAAATTTGATACTTGCAAGGCCTGTCCCGATGAGCAAGGCAACTTTTAACCAACTTTTGGCGTTTAGAACTTTTTGTGAGTGTAGCAAGATCGGGAAATTTTTGCATTTGTATATCTGAATAAATGTTTTCGCAGAATAAATGTTCAGAGAACATATCAATTAAACACGAACAAGTCAACAATTTCATGAGAAGCTACAATTTATGCAAATTTCTTCAATATCTATCAACATTTTGAACACATAACCTGTCATTTGACACCGTTTGGTTCGGCAAGACGCCCGATGAAGCATGTGTTTTGTTCCGTTAGAGTTCAGTTATGAATGTCCTAAAATTTTGCCCATATTTAAGTGAGTCTTTAAAGCTAACTTTCAAACCATTTTCCTTGAGTAATATTAGCAATTTTTGCGAAAAACCAAAAATTAAAAATGATGATCAACTTATATTTGAAAATATCTAGAAGTCTAGGTAGCAGCTTTAAATATTTTTTTACAAGCTGGGCAGCAACTTTTAGAAATTTTTTGGCAACCTTTTGGGAATTTCATTTAGCAACTTTCCAGCATTTTACGAGCATAATCAGGACATGCCAAATATCTGCCTATTAGGTATCCCTAAGCAGCATTTCGTCGGTGTCAAGACCTCGTTTAGAAGTTGTCTATAAATTTTTCTAATTGGCCAATAGATATCCATTTTTAAATATTTGAAAAAGCTTTTTAAACCTCTCAAAGATTCAAAATGAGCTTCGAAAACGGTTTTCTTTTGTTTTGACTTAATTGAAAAATTTGCATTCAGGTGGTGTACACACGTATAAATTTAAATATAGAGGGTCTGGATGGGGTTTAGTGTTAAGTGTTATTTGGCCTTTTCTTTAATGTTTAGTGTTAAAATTTGTAAAATTTTAATGTTTGGCGTTTTAAGAAAGTTAACTGTTAAGTGTTAAAAGGTATTAAAACAGTGATTTCACTCATTAAGGATCAATAAAAGTTTCATAGAGAAGGCAATAAAAGAAACAAAAGAAGAAGAGCCTGCGCGGAACTGACTGAACTGGTCAGTATACATACTTTGTGCTCATGCACATAAGTTCTTCAGACATTTTGTGGTCAGCGGTTTTTAGCAGACCTCTGTATGCAAAATGGCCGCCACGCCCTCATTGGCGAGAGTTGTGGAAGTGTTAGTCAGCTTTTATAGATGTGGCGAGGAAAATGCTTTTGGAAGGCATCGAGGCAGAATTCCAATCGGTAAAGAGCAAAGAAATATAACGGACGCAAAGAAGCGTTTGATCAACTTTCTTGGTATTTCGCAAATGGTCACCTCGTTGGGGATGGGAAATTTAGAGTTGAAACTTTACCGGCTGGCCAGGAATACCCACGGGAAAACGAAGAATTTACATATCCTGGCGCAATATCAATGGGAAATGGAAGTTCCACTCCTTGTTTCTGACGAAACCCAGAGTGAACTCAATGGTGAGTAGACAACTGATCTTTCAAATTCGTAAAGTGCAGAAAAAAAATTGCAAATTGCAATATTCGCTGGAAAAGCTAAGGTTTTGCTATTCAAACCCAGGTTGTTCTTAATGAAAATAACTGCTATATTTGGTGACTTATACTTATGTTAAAAGTCCATAAGCAAGCAAAGGAAAATCAAGATTGTGAAGAGCATAATTTCATCTTTGGAATATTTGTTGTGGTTCAATTTTTTTTTAAACCAGTTTGATTTTTATTTCCCCTTGTTTCTAATGGGGACAAAACATGAAGTTGGCCACATGACCGAGGCTATTGTGAATATTTACTTTGAAGATTATAAATATGAAATACTAAAGTAAATTTTCATCTTTTTCATCTTTTATATAAGTACTTGTGATACAGAAGATAATTAATTGGTCAGACAAGAAAATGGTACTTGTACCGAGTGTGAAGGAAACTCCTAAAGAACCTCTTGGTACTTCAACAAGGTCTTCAGAAGATAAAGATCCAGAAATTGCAATCATAGATAAAGAGCCTGGAGCATCAGATTCCTCGAGAAAGAAAAGTAGGAAAAGAAAACAAGAATGTCTGGAAGATAAAAAACTAGTTCTAAATATTTTGAGAGACAATAAAGTTGTGAGAAGTGTATGTCAGCAGCATGAATTAGATGAGCTTCAAGCAGGTAAATCTTAATGAAATGAATGGTTTTTTAATGTCCTAGAGAGTAATAAGTTCTAATTATTGCTGTTGTCATAAGATGTATTTTGTAATATATTTGTAATTCCAACTAATAAATAGCAGACCCATTATGATAAAAGATATGCTGATGGTTTGGTTTAGATGCATCTTTTAGTCTCAAACCTTGCAAAAGCACTATTAGTTATTAAATGAATGAATGAACAAACGAACAAATGAATGAATGAATAAGTTCATAAATTTATGAAAAACTATTCTTTAGTTAAGACAATTGGGCAAAATATAAAAGAAATGAAAAAGCAGTGAGACATAAAAAATGTTCCTTGATTACGAGGTGCAGTATGAACAAAAAAAAAATGGGAAGTTGGCACATCCATAATAATTTCATATTGTATTCTAAGATAAGATTATTAGTACAATAACTCTTACAGTAATGATTGACATGTGTTTACTTTTATCTCTCTTAGACTTGGGGAAGCTTGCTGGTGGCACAGCTCTTAATGAGCTGAAATTTACCTGTGGAGTCTGCAAGAAACCATGTTTTATCAGTGCTAAGTCCAACAGAAGTGTTGTTTATTTCACAGAAACACTTGCTTGAGTCGAAAACTCGACTAACCAGTAAAGGAGAGTTTTTCTGGAAACAGAAAACATGCTTAATACAAACGAAATTACAACATAAACAACTGAAATGAAAACTCACCGTCTGTTCGAGCTTAGGGTTTACAAACATCGACAATACACGGCAACAAAACATTTTTGAAATGAACGCGACGATTTTCCCTTTCAAAGCACATGGGCGATTTCCCGGATGTTTAGGTAAACATAGGCCCGCAATGGGAGCTACAAGAACCACCCAAGGGAAGGTCAATTACTTCAAAATCAGTAAGTCCAAAGAAGCATTTCTAATTTACTAATATCATAATCGCAGATCACATGATTCAGCATTCAGAATAAGAAAAAATAGTAATTCAGAGCACAGATGGTAACTCTGGTTTTTTGTATTCAGCTGAACTTCTAAAAGGCTAACAAATGTTTGTAATTAAGTAGAACTTCCCTTATCATTATTTAAAAAATCCCCAAGGTGAAGAAATGTGTGACTCGGGGACTTCCGTGTCCGCCTTGTGTCGCCACGGCGCAAACAGAGTGCTCTGTGCCCATATCAACTTGAAGAAAGTCTGTTCTGTCAGATTTAGTGCGAGGACACCACACTCCACGCCCTCTCCCTTCATTCAATCGGCCATAGTATGGACTTTGAGATGCGCTTTTAGTGGTGCTCGCTGTCATTCTTGCGTCTGGTATTATGTTCATGTCTGCCACACCAACGGGTTCACATTCTAAATAAATGTTTATTAATGAAATAGGCAGTTAGGCTTATATCCACCTGCATTTGTATTTTTCTTCTCTATCTAGAGTAATATGATAAGACTAATGAAGACTTTTGGTGCTAAACATGCTGAGATGGTTGATAAGGATAAGAATAATAAACATCATTTACGAGCAGCGTAAATTCATGAAAGTCAGGTGACCCATACCATTTTTTCTGCGTTGCCTCGATACACTTTTAATCAATGGTCTACCAACATTTCTAGAAAAACTATGTACCACAATGCAGTGTGACATTATCATGTAAATGTTAGACTTACATTCACATTAGACAATTAAACTAATAGATTGAGTGTCCCCAATCTCTTCAGTGTGTTAGTATTGTTTAGTCTTTTCAAGTTCTTTCACCTCGTTTTCGACCTATCGTCATATAATATCTGTCCTTTTCCTTGACAAAGTCCTCTGGTCTGGCTTCTTTACTCTGGTTGTTTAACTCACATCTTGCACTGAACATGACGACATTATAGCTCTGACATCTGTCATCAGCGAGACAAGCCTCTCTGCATTCCAGTGTACCTGGTTTAAACTTGAACGTCTTATAGGTGTGGCCCTGAAGCATCATTTGATAAATCGAGTATAAGTCGCCGTCAGCTCCACACTGCTGACCAGCAAATCCACGGAACAGTTGAGAAATCAAAAACAGCGCGGTAAAACTTGCAGTCCGTCACCCTTTGAAGCATATCAGATCTCAGCACCTGCGAACAAGAGAATGAGCATTTTCATCGAAAAAAATGTTTCATGAAAAGGGCGGAGTGTTGGACAAGTCAGAGGAGGTATTAGAAAGCTGATGAAGTCCAAAAAAATCAATGACTTCGAAAAACATTGAAAATAAGTATGCTCAAAAATATTCAGGAAAGAAAATATCCTACAAAGCGAGACAGCTAAGGAAGACTTGCAGTTCTGACTCTCCGTAAAAAATTAATGACAAGAGAAAAAAGTAATCCACTCCATTATTTTAGTGGAGGAACTTGCCCATAGGTAACTGTAAAAACCTCTTTATATCTGGAGAAACATCCGTTTGGTCACCCGTTTAAAATTTACTCATATTTTGAAACGGGAAAAAAATACGTAATTAGGAAACTTCCACAAATTAGCAACATTCGAAATGATGATACTTACTCTTAATTATCGGCTTAGAACTTAGATCACAGGCTAGCTACTTGTATTCTCAGGGCTTATTCTACATTCTTTAGTATAGGAAGGACGATAATCTGCTGCTATAAAGGCGTTTGTTCTCATCTAGCTTTTTCTGACATAGTTTATATTTCCGCCTTCTCTGAAATAGCAAAGTTTAAAACAAGGTATGGATAAAGTTGTGCACATACCTGGTTACCAACACTCACTGTGTCTTGAACTGACAATTATTAGTCTTCATCTGAGCTGTGAAGCACTATCGCAGGTTTCCAAGAGTCAGATGAAGCTGAAATTTTGTTTAGAAGGAGATAGTTATGAATTCCTGACCTCACCCATGAATAAGTTCTTGGCACATAATTAACCACTGTATATCGTTGATGGGCTGGTTATTTTCCAGATCATTGGGAGGATATGATAATCAGTTTCTAACTTTGATGCAGATATATTTTGAACAGTTCATTTCTCGCACCTGTGCATCATGCAACAATTGAGAAAGAAGAGTAAACTATCCGAGCCAGGAGACATTAAGCTCATTTCAGTCTTTTTCTCGATTGAAAAACCTGTTTACTTTTTCATTAATAACTACACTAGGAAAACATAACTTACAGTATAGAGATAAGCATCTAGAGCTCACTCAGTGCTATTATTTCACGATAAAAGCTAGACTGAATTTCATGTTCTTGTTTCTATATTAAAGGTCAGCTCCTTTAAAGACCCTTTGCGATGATCAAGACTTCTTATATACCCACTGGAACATAAACGTTGGGATGTTTATGAAAAGGAAATATGTGAAAGTTTCTCCAACGATAATAAGAGAAATTTTTCAGCTTCTTTCGACGTTGAAAGGAAATAATGGAAAAAAATCGTATGGTTCAGAAAGCTCCTCACAGTATGACGCTTTTTAAAAGTTGGCCGAAAAAGGAATCAATCATGTCATTTGTAGTTCGGCCATATATAATGAAAGTTACAGTCCACGTTTTTGAGTTGCAGCCATAAAAGGTTGAATTTTTAATGCCCGCAAAAATAATCGCAACACATTGGTAATTAGTTTGGCATCTTTTCATAGCATTTGTGCATGTTATGTCGTCCATTACAGAATCGTGTTTGAAAATCGAACAAGTTCAAACCTCCCCAGTTTGGCTAAATACACAAAATAGAGGCTGAAATGAAATAGATTGAGCTAGCTTCTTCATGGTTACATATATATGCAAGGGTCACGTTGAGAGTATGGCTTTTACGGCTAACGGTTACAATGTTGACCATCTAATTTTTCGGAAAATGGTTCATTTCTCTCCGTAACTGTTAACAGAAATGTTGAAATTAACTCAAAGTAATTATAAAAAAGTTTCAATATATTTCTTTGATATAGAAAACAAATACTCGCTAAATTTTACCTTCAGAGGCAAGCGAAAAGGGTAATTCCAGATCGAGTTGCTGTCAAGTTCATGTCGAGTTAATAAAAAAACAGTTTCTTTCTTGTTTTCTTTCAAATTTCCACAAGGCGGTAGGCGTTTGTCATGATAAGTTCTTGTTTGAAATTTCAGCAATATTCATCACATTACAGTTATGTTGTGGTGTTTACTTAATTAATTTTATTTTTCATCTCCCTTTTTACAGCTTTATTTCTGGTCGAATAGAATGAAAGTACTATAAAGTGGGTAGTTAAGCTTTAAAAATCTTTACGATGGCCAATTTCCATCATGAGTTATATTGATAGGACCAAAATGACTTTATTCGAGAAAAAGTCGAGCCAGTTTGTGGTCTGAATGTTTCGAAGGAGGAAACTCTCGGAAGACAATTGAAAGGATAATAGCGAAGAACTGGATTTTTTTTGGAAAGAGACTAAAGGCTAAAATATGCAAATTAAGCGAAGGTGGTTGGAATTGAGACTATATAGAGATCGGGTGTGTTGAGATGGAGGCATGTCGAGCCTGATGCAGTTTACTTTGTGGTCTAGTGGTTTCATGTTGCACTGGGGTGTTAAGCGGGTTCTTGGGGGTAAAATATTTTCTAAAGTCACTTCAGTTAATTAGCTAGGTGGCTGAATATTGTTTAATCTCCTAAATAAAACTCATTTATTTTCCTCGATTTAAGAGACGGTTTGAACTTCACATCTTGGTGTCAGGCGTCTTACTACAGATACTTCCTGACACATTATAGAAAGGGAAAAAAAATCACGGTTAACCTTTTCATGCCTAACGGTTTAACTCTGGGGAGGTGAGGGGGAGGATGCGTGAAAAGGTAAAATTCCGAGGTTGAGAGGCGATTGTAGTCAATACTCTAATGGTATCATCAATATGCTTGCTAGCGCACAATGATAAGTAGCGTGCGCTTAGCCTCTTTAGACGCTTTTCTTTTTTGTTGAATAAACTGCTTATTGTGTTCAACATAAACTACAGCAGGTGTTCACCAGAAAAACATTTTATTCTATTTCACTCGACGACAAGACCAAACCTTAAGCGAAGCACACTCTCCGAGGAATGAAGAAAACTTAATACGAACAAAAATGCTAAACTATAACTAATATATACGAAAATGGTCGATCGCAAATAGCACAAAAGGATCTCGTAGTGCAAAGAATTCGAATGAACGTCATGATCCCACTGTTTAACGCGATTGTCTCCTGCTCAGCAGGTAGATGCAAAAAAAAAAGAATTAGCTAGTAGGACTGACACAATACTATTATCCCGAGATATTGAACTAAAGATACTTAATCTTTTGTTTATATATTACAACTCAGCCCTAAGACTTCATATAGCCTATCGTTGTTTCTTTTCACTGTATGATGTCAGTTTTGTCATGGAAATATTTAAGTCTTGATCATTGTAAGACAAAAATAAATCCTATAAAGTAAAATAGTAAATTTGGTTGATTTGGTAAAACCCAGAGAAAGCGTACTTTTAAAAGAAAAAAGTTCAATCCTCTGAGATGATGAAAACAAAGGGAAAAAGCAAAAAAAAAAAAAAAAAAAAAAAAGATCGGGAAAGAAAAAATGATGATGAAGAGGAAAGAAAGATCACAGTTACCATGCATAATATCATGTATCATACCACTTTACCAGCTGCAGGCCCTAAAAGCTAGATTTAAGAGTGATTGCATAAATTGCATCGTTGCTGCCTTATATAATCATATAAAGTCTCAATTAGTAATTTTAACATATGTGTCTATTAATAGCATCTTAGCATTTTCCGATATCATCTTCGATTGATGGCAGGGAATTGTCTTGTTATATCAATTCATCCAAAAATCACTGATGAAAAATCGAATCTATTTTAAACCTCCTAAACCAAACATATAGGCTAGAATATGAAAACTATGCTAGAGCTGTGGAGATGGAGACTATACATAGTTTGGGTGGAGATGGAGACTATACATAGTTTGGGTGGAGATGGAGACTATACATAGTTTGGGTGGAGATGGAGACTATACATAGTTTGGGTGGAGATGGAGACTATACATAGTTTGGTTGTGTTCTGGTGGGAACGTCTAGAACCCGATGTAGCTTAAGCTGTATGCATGTCATTCCATGTTCAGCGGCTTGTGAATAATAAAATGTTTCTGAAAGTTATTTGAATTGCCCTGCAATGGTGGGTGTATGTTGTTTGAATCTATTCAGTTTTGGTATTTTCAAATCAATATCGTTACCAAGACGTTTTCGTCCACTCTCCACTAACCTCTCCAATAACCTCTCATTTTTACAGTTGCATGCTTGGTTGCCACGCTTTTTCACAGGAGTGAGGCGAAGGGTGACCTTGTTATGATACAGACGCTGCTGCTTTTCAAATGTAAATTACTATGTTATCATGCTAACTAGATACTAGTGTCTATCACAACAAGGTCATCTTCAGCCTCATTTCAAATCAAAGGCTTGACAACCAAGCGCAGAACTGTAAAATGACCTACTGTAATCCGCTTTTAGTCTCAAATCATTAACAGGTATCGTTGAGATTTTGTTGTTTACCCGAGTGTAAAAATTCTAAAAAATTCTCATACGTCTTTTTAAAAAATTGGAGACTAATGTTCAAAATCAAACACTGGACACAAGTGTCTAAGATAAAAAAAAACGGACAATGGCGTCCAAAATCAAAACTCGGGCACAAAGGTCCGGAATGAATAAACATCGAAATAAATCCGAAAAAACATAAATCAATCCAAAGGAATCCGATGAAATTCATGAAACGATGGTCGGAGTCGGAGCTGAACCAGATTACACAAGTCGAGACGAGTCACAAGAGAGGTTGTGAGAGTCTCGCGATAGTCCACCATAAATGAACAAATAAATGAACTTCAACTTCAACTTCAACAACATGTTGTGAGAGAAGTGACCGTCGTTAGCTTGATATGATAAAATATTTTGCACAGAAATAATTTATATTGCACTTTCTTTGATACCATGCTTAAAAACCTGTTTTTCCTCAACGTTTTTTTTACTATTTTTAGTGAAACTTACAAGAACCAAAAACAACCAATTCAGCAAATGTTTCAGGCGGTCTTAAATGTCGAAATCTTCACAATTTCTCATAAAAAAGTTTAGTGTCAAAAAAAATTATTCTCTTCGATCGCTATGAAATAAGCCCTAATAGATGTAAAGCATTCTGTTGACGATGACGATGCATTACCGAAGTGAACGATGCCTGAAAACAATGACAATCACCAATCAACCTGTCAGCGAGTTATACGATCTATAGTAAATATCAAAGAGGCACTGCGCGGATACATGCAGTTGAAAATGAAACCTTTCTCCTGATTTCGTCACCACCTTACTTACCTTTAAACTTACCAATATTGCATTTCAACTGGATAGACTTTTCGAATTAAGTAAAATTACGATATAACAAAATTTAGAAACACCTAAAAGATGGTACATCTGTTTTTAAGAGGGCTACGAACACTCATCCAAGTATTTTATCTTTTCCAGGTTGGAATGAAAGAAGGGGGTTTTCATCTTGTCAGAATCGTTAATTAGACTGAGTACTGATAACAAGATTGATGTTCCTTCATTCTCTTTTCTGATCTTTCCCCTATATTCAGAGGTAACACGAACAAAATTAAAGTATTATCGCGCAAAGCACTTAATAAGCACGAATGTTCCCTGAAATTCTGCTCAATAATATCAATTTACGCCCGAAGCGCATAAGATATGATAATCAGCTTCTCTTTAGCAAACAGTTTGACGTAATTAATTCTTTCCAGTCCTGATATTGACTCAGTTGCGCAAATTTCTTTTTTACTTTAACTCCCATTTATTTTAGAAAAAGAAATTCGTTATAAAGTGGAGGTATATACTTTTCTTCTCTTATCTTTACAACATTTATAACGTTGGAAAACGGGAATTCATATACAGCACTTTCTAAAGAGGAACTGATGTTGATTATGTTGAGGTTGCTATTTGTTTTCAACTTGTTATTAAAGAGGCACCTGCTAAGTTTTCAGAAGCAGAACGTAATTTAAGACTTTTTTTTCTCTAAATTGGTTGAAGGGGAAACAATTTTAATTGTGGAGATTTACGAAGAGAAGACCGAGAAATAAAACTGTCCGTAATTAGGCGAAAAAGAAAAATTACCATGTTTAAATTCTCTCATGCGGCTTCACCGTACCGTTTTCGCAATATTGGATTATGTATAACCGAATAGTTATTCCCTATTGTTTGTCCAATACCATTTTCATTAAAGATCTAAACTTAGGCACTATATCCGTATTCTTATTGACGATATCCTTTCATTCGCCTCTCTGCTCGTAAAGAAACAAAGAAAACAAACTTCTATGTTAGAGATGAATTCGTCGGGATTGTTCCTAATTTCATTTCTGGTTGGTTTATGTAACGGTAAAGAGCAAGGTGAGTTCTTAGCTAACTTATGAAAAATCTTCAATTTGTTTTAATTTTTGATATTTTAGTTTTAATACTTGGCCACGCTAGATTTGGTTCGAGTAATGCATGGTCAACAATTCGGGCACATAATTGTCTAGCGACACAGTTCTATCGCGTTAAAGCTTTTTCATTTTCAAAGGTTAAATTGCCACAATGATATTTCCTGCTAGGAGTGCGCATCCATAATCGTGGATACCATTAATATAAAAGTGGTGGTTTAAAACTATATGGAAATGAAATGCGGAAACTCTCGGTTATTTAAAACGAACCATTTGAAGCATGCATAAAGGAACTTGGCTCATGTAGAACTAGGTGGCTCGTCTGGATACACAAAATATAACTTAATTCTTTCAATTCTTCAGAAAAATGTCGACGAGTACAGATGAACCCCACAGTTCAGGACTTCTTCCTCGAAAAACACGTTTTTAAGATGATGGAGATTAACACAGTCAGTGCATGTAAAGCAAACTGTATCATAGAAGATGACTGCATTTCCTATAATCTAAAACCACAAAAGAATGGAAAATATTTGTGTGAACTAAGTGACTCAGATCATGAAACTAATCCCAAGGATCTCAGGCACAAAGAAGGATCCGTTTATAAATCATTTAAGGTGAGTTGACTTATCTCCGCTTGCAATTTCATATATATTTTTTGTCAATAAAATGATCTCAAATCCACGAAAAGAGAAAAACAAAACAAAATGAAAAATATGAAATAATTCACTTTTTACACTAACTGGTGAAGAGATCCACACTTTCAAATGTTTTTTCCTGTACTTTTCTTCCCTGTATCCATCCGTCGGATGGATAAGTGGATGCACAGGATACATGAATGGATGAATGCTTGCACGCATGCGTGCTTGCTTACATGAATTGATAAATTAATGGATGGGTGGATCGGTATGACTGGATAGTTAGAAGTGGGCAAAGAGCTGGGTGCTAGATCAATAGATTATCCCCTGATGAGTGGGCAACCATGAAACAAGTCTGTAGGGATGTATATGTAGTTGCTTTTTTCGCCTACCACACATTATACCCGCTCTACTATTTGTATCGAGCACTGTTTCACGGACACCAAGTTTAATCCCTCTCTCTCTCTCTCTCTCTCTCTCTCTCTCTCTCTCTCTCTCTCTCTCTCTCTCTCTCTCTCTATATATATATATATATATATATATATATATATATAACTAACTGCAGACAGTACTGTTTCGGCCTTCTGGGCCTCATCAGTGCAGTGCTAATGCTAGGATGGGGGAGAACCGAGACGGTCACCCCAAACGACCCAACCTTTGTGGTATCGTCTAAGCCATGCCAGAGTGCTCAAACTAGAGTAAACCAGCGAGCATGCGAGCATGCCAACAATAGTGCACCGCGCCAGGAGGATCAATAAAGATTCGCAGTCTAAACCTTACAGCCAACACGAACGTAGAAAGTTTAAAAAATTGCGAGGATGGACAACTTCTGACGTAAAAAATACAAAAAAATTTAATAAAAAACGTTTCGGTCAGAGACCTTCTTAAGTTATTAAATAACTGAAGAAGATCTCTGACCGAAACGTTTTTTATTAAAATGTTTTATATTTTTTACGTCAGAAGTTGTCCATCCTCGCAATTTTTTAAACTTTCTATATATACATATATATATATATATATATAGTAGCAAATGGACTACTCAAGTGACGCACATATGGATTTTAATACAGCCTGTTTCGTAGACCAACAAAAGTTGATCCACTCATCAGTTAAACTCCATACACACTGAGGCATCGTGACTGTTAACTCTAACTCAGCAACGTGATCACATGGCATTGTTTAAAAATTCAAATCTTGAAAACCGTGCGCGCGCCGATAATAGCGTTAAGAATACCTGAGAATATATTTTCGCCGATGTCTACAATTGGATATTATTTCACTTCGCTTGTTTAAAGAGGCTTCATGTGGATAAGACAAGATAAAAAATTTCTCAGTAAGGCATAAATTGCAACGTTTTGTGGCATTGGAATATGATCTAGCCCTAGCAATAATTTTCCATGAAATCGAATAGTCTTCCCTCTTCTCCTTTAGTTTCCACAGGTACTTGCTCAGCTCTGTGTCATTTCGCCGTCTCTCGTGGTTGAACGACATTTGGTGGTTGCGCCATCTAGTCTTAAAATCTGTCGCTGTGAGGCCAACGTACGTTTTAGTTTCTTCCTTGGTATCGACTGTGGCTTGGTAGACGACCTCGCTTTGCAAACATTCCCCTCCTAAAGGGCATTCGTTTTCGTTCCTGCAGTTGCACAATCTTTGGGGGCGGCTATCTTCGGACATTTTTGCGTTCCTGATTGTGGCTTTGTTATGCCCGTCTATGATCTGTTTCATATTTGGTGTGCATATATATATATATATATATATATATATATAGAAGTAGTGTGGCACACGAGGACGGACAACTTCGAGCGAAGGAAGACATATATTCAATAAAAAGTCTAAAAGTTTCGGTCCGAGACCTTCATCAGTTTTCGGTCTCGGACCGAAACTTTTTAGACTTTTTATTGAATATATGTCTTCCTTCGCGCGAAGTTGTCCGTCCTCGTGTTCCACACTACTTCTCCCACCATTTATCGAGGTTTGGACTGTGAATCCTTTTGGATCCTTCTGGCGCGGCGTCACTGTTGGCTCGAGGCCTTTTAACTTGTTATATATATATACATATATATACTGTCTGCAGTTAGTTATATATATATATATGTATGTATGTATATAGGCTTATAGGCTTATAGGTTATAGGCTTCCCCTACCCGGTCACCTAAAAGTTTAATTTCCCGGGAGACCACGTCTCCGATCACGTAGATCACATCTTTGATTGCCGTGTTGCCAGCATGGTTGTCCTGATAGTGTAGTGGTCATCACACCTGACTAGTAACAGGGGGACGCGGGTTCAAATCCCGCTCAGGGCAAATTCTCTTTTCAAACATTTATTCTATTTAAGTATGATTACTTGGGGTGTACAAGGTCAGGGTTTCCCTCGCATATAGAATTTGTTTAATTGAAATTAGCCTGTATCCGTAATTGGATCCTCCTTTGTGATCCGCTAAGTTGACTTCGGTCGTGTATCTTTAATAGATCCTTAGTTTATTTCGCTGCAGAATCGCTGTTCCAGTGCTCTTTGTCCATCAAGCAAGCGATGCCAAACTGGTTTCACCAGTAAAGGTTGTCGTTGTGTTTACACAAATGGACAAATGGAAGATAACTGCACTGAAGGTATGATGAGCTGCAGTAATTGATTTTAGTATCATTTGTGTACTTGCATGTTACTGTGTTTGGAAATACATTAAAGGTTGAGCTTTTGGGGTACATTGGTGTCGGTAATATTTCTGCGATGGCAAAGCGAATCATTTCGAATTTCAAATTTACCGCCACAAATAAAAACGGTTTGCACTGGAGAAAGGAAATACAAACCTTGACAAATTCTTCCATTGAGATGAAAAAGGCAAAAGTTTTAATAAATCTGCCCACGTCTCGCTACTTTGGATCGGCTGCAGCTCAAGCTGATTTGACTACTGAGTTCTGTATGGTGCGACGGTTGATTGACAAATGATCCAGAGGTACCTAAGGCACCTCTCCTTTTATAGCGCGCCTTCGTATTTAAAGTGGAATTCACTGTTTAATCATCTTTTCCTTTGGAGTGGCGTTTACTATCAGATCTTGAATAAAATGAAACATGCCATTAATCGATGTACTATTTACATTCCTCTCGTTTCACATTACCATCTAGGTGTTCTAGGACCACCTTTGGTGCGAGTTGTTCCCCACATAATTGAAACTGTGGAGGGCAGGAATGTTACTGTAATGTGTAACGTGACAGCTAATCCTAAACCAGACAGGATCACATGGAGCAAGTCAGAAGGGATTATTTCCAGCACGATAGGCATAGTTAATAAAGGAAATCTCACCATACTAAATATCAGTACACAAGATAACGGCTCCTACGTGTGTACTGCGACAAACCCCTGCGGTACCAGATCATCTTCAGTTCACCTTCGAATCTATTCAGCTCTCAAATTCGTCATCAAACCCCCGTCGAGTATGACAGTGAAGGCTTATGAAGCTCTCATTCTGCCTTGCTCAGCTTCAAGTGACCTGACGCAAACGATCTTGTGGATGTATGATGGTACTTTGTCCTTACCGTCAGGGGCGGCTGTTGACTCCTCGAATGCTTTGATAGTTTCATCTGCTAGCTTCTCTCACGGTGGTGTCTACACCTGCAAAGCGACTAATGCATTGAGCTCAATTCAAACGAGTGTCGTCGTTTATGTCACTGACTATCCTAAGACTTGCACCTCTGTGAAGGCAAACATCAGTGACGTCAGTGGGGATTATTTCATCGATCCTGACGGTGCTCTTGGCGAGGATCCATTTCCTGTTTACTGTAACATGACTGACAAAGGAGGCGTTGGAGTAACAGTTGTAGGTCACGACAGCGAGAACAGAACCCAAGTAAAAGGATTTGACAACCCTGGTGAATATTGCCTTGATGTACGTTACATCTCTGCCAGCATATCACAATTAAAGGTTCTGACAGAAGCTTCTCATAACTGTCAACAATTCATCAAATATGAGTGTTTCCACGCCAGATTAGTTGGATTTGGATTCTCATGGTGGGTTTCGCGCGACGGCGAGAACATGACATACTGGGGGGGAGCAAATTTAGCAAATGGTGGCTGCGCATGTGGTGTAACTATATCGTGCCCCAGTTCCCCACGGCTGCTGAAGTGTAACTGTGATAAGAATGATGGAGTGTGGCGGGAAGACAGCGGTTTTCTTACAAACAAGTCCCACCTTCCTGTCGTACAGCTACGATTTGGAGACACAGGAGATGCACACCTACACGAAGAAGGGTTCCACACATTAGGAAAGCTAGAGTGTTATGGCACGGCCTTGGCGTAAACAAAACTAAAAACATAAAAACTGGGATTATAGTCGTAACAAATTAGATGTAACGCCATGACCAATCACTACTGGGTCATATGGGATAATTCATTAACAATTTACATGGACTCCTCAGAAACCCTGATCGACATAATAGATCTACTTGTTTTAGTAACGAGATACAATGAAATATATGAAGTTCATATATTTTGAACTGCGGTATTAGATACATATGAAGTACGATCCTCGCAGCAGATAGCGCTATTTAAGCAATAGCGAAAATCAGACGGGAAAAAAATCAGGCCTGTACGGGATTCGAACCACTGACCTCTGCGATACTAGTGCAGCGCTCTACGAATTGAGCTAACAAGCCAACTGGGAGCAGGCCGTTAAGTTGATTGGTAATAAACCCGTGAAAGTGATAAATGAGATACAATGAAATATATGAAGTTCATATATTTCATTGTATTTCAAAATATGTGAACTTCATATATTTCATTGTATCTCATTTATCACTTTCACGGGTTTATTACGAGTCAACTTAACGGCCTGCTCCCAGTTGGCTTGTTAGCTCAATTGGTAGAGCGCTGCACTAGTATCTCAGAGGTCAGTGGTTCAAATCCCGTACAGGCCTGATTTTTTCACTTCTGATTTTCGCTATTGCTTAAATAGCGCTATCTACTGCGAGGATCGTACTTCATATGTTTTAGTAACCTTGATTTAATTTGGATATATCAACAAAGTTGAAATGGTAAATTGGCCACCGTAATGATTACAAAAGCTGACGTTTCGAGCGTTAGCCCTTCGTCGGAGCGAATAGAGGAATTGTGGGTTGTGTGTGCTTTTAAAGGCAGAAAATGCAGCTACGTTATTGGTGGGTGCATGGCAACGAGAAAAACATGAATAAATTAGTGGAATGAAAAGCGTTCATTGATCCCTGTGGGATTTAGACTGCCGGTTTGAAAGATGAGCTTTTGTTCAAGATTTTTACGGCTTTCCGTGCCACCTAAGTGCAAGGAAAGACCGCAGATTACCATATGTTGCTTAGAATGATTACGTAAATTAAAATGTCTAGCGACTGGTTTCGATGTGTCCTTGTCATTCCTTTCCACGTCTCGAAGGTGTTCTCGGAATCGGTCACCTAGTCTTCTGCCTGTTTCGCCGATGTATATCTTTTTGCAATAAGTGCAAGTTATGCAATAGATTACATTAGCGGAGGTGCACGTGAAGTGATCGGTGATCTTAATGGATCGTTTAGGTCCCGATATTTTATCAGTGTTGTGAATGAAAGGACACGTTTTGCATCGTGCACGAGCGCATTTAAAAGTGCCTGGTTGCTCATTAGTCATTGATTTAAATTGCCTCAATGTAAAAGAAAGACTGAAGGTGGTCCGACACCTCTCTTTAAGAGCAGTCAGGAGCAGCTGTCTAACGTTATCTACTTACCTACCTTATTACTAATCTTTTCCTAGTTACCGAGATGTTAACTGAGAATCCTACAGCACGCAGTCCTATAGTAGAATCACAAATTTTCTTTGCGTGTGCCGACAGTAGTCTTCATGCTTTGAATTACATGAAATTAATGTTACCTTGGACTTGAAGTCACGTTCAAAATAATCTCACACCTAATTTGTCTTTACGTGCACTTGAAAATGTTTTCAGAATCTGCCTCATAAGGAAAATTAACTGTCCAGGTCTTAGTCTGAGTAATTTCAGCAACGCGTCAGATGACTTTTGTCCTAGACTTTAAGGGCTGGTAATTGAAACTTTAACCCTTCTTCATTCAAAACGCGCTCTGAGCAATCTTAAATGAAGCAGAAAATTTACTTTGACGTGATGTTCTTGCGAAAATTTCAAAAGGCTTCTACTTAGCAAGAAAAGAAAGATCTAATTATTCAAAATCCCACCAATGAATCGGAGAAACTTTAGGGTCCACTAATCGTCAAAAACCACGGCCTAAAGAAGACCTCGTTTCAATTCGCACTTGAATCAGTTACACTGCCACACTTGCGGGATATTGGTCTCCTGTTTTCCAGCTTCGCGGCAAATGAATTGTTCGCTGGGGTTCTATTTTCCCATTCTTTCTTCACGGGTCTGTGGTGCTTGTTTTGCCGGGACTTTAGAAAATTTGCTTTTTACAACTCAACGCCTTCCCAGTTAAAGCAAAAGACAGGGAGATCAAGAGATGTTGGAGAAAAGGGAAAGGATTTAGCTGATAAAAGTCGAATCTCTTGTACAGACATCAAGTATAATATTGGCCGTTTTAGTGTGATATTTTTTCACCAGTTGTTATTTATAATTACTGTAAATAATTTTTATATTCTGTAAGATCCGTCCATATTTCTGTAGCGTTCAGTCTCCTTAGATGATGTTGCTGTTTTCATGGCAACTACCCTTAAAAACCAGCTTCCTTTCAGCAGGAAACAACAGTGGAACCCTTACGAAAATTTATTAGCAGTTCACGAGCTTCTCTGATTGTGAAATGACACGGGTTTGTGTGGAAAAAAGTACATCTGAAATTAAATGAATTGGTAGAAATGAAGAGCTTTGGGGTTATGAGTTATATTACAAGGCCTTTAATTACCGAGCAAAGTTTCAGGCTACTCAAGAAATTATCCTTCTTTTCATTTCGGTTTATATCATTTGAATTCACCAGTGAAGAACGGAAAAATGATGCTTAACCCAACCTGTGATGAATTTAAATGACGAAGTGATTAATAAAGTTATTTTAAAATTTACGAATCCACAAGACTCCATTGATTGAAATTCCAGGGCAGCCTTTCCCTATTCAACTGGATCTTCCTGCAATTGGTAACAGCATCACTTGCCCGAAGATACCTCGGGGTAGTCAAAATACAACTGGCCTATTCTTAGTGCTATTTCATGACATTTCTACCAGGAGCGCTGTATATATAAAAAGGAAAGCTAGCATCTGGCTCGTACTTTCCGTGATACTCAAAAAACAATAAGCTTGCCGTTTTACAGCTAACGTTGAACCCCATTTGGCTCTCTCAACGGTGCATATTTCTGGCATGTTGAGATGGTGATATTTGGAATCAAGTGCAGATTTCGCCGTTGTTTCGTAGTCTGATTGAATTTTCATCAATTTTCTATTATTTGACATTATTGTTTGGTGCTTACTTTTTACATTTCTTTATCCTCCCTTTGCAACTTCACTTCTACTCGAATGGTACATAATCATTTTAGATATTTCGAACTAGTTTGTTGTCTAAATGATTCGAAGGTACTCCCTTTTTATTGCATATCTCAAAACACCACCAGAACTGTTTGAAATTAATTTCAATGAATTCAAAGAGTTAATTATTTATCGTTGTGAAATTCTACTTATCGAAGCCAAGAAAGTATTACTTAACGCCATATTAACCATGTAAGTGAAAAACTCCAACTAACTTCTACTTTCAACACACTACTGCGAAAACTTCAAAACTAGTTTCGTCTACGACCTCGTTAGTTGATAACAAACAAAAATCTGGAATTGTTACATTGCCATAAGTGCCCTCGGGATGTTGACACAATTGCATTCGCTTTTGGAATTGATTAACTTGCCCTCTTTAACCTTATTTATCAGTACAGATTCCTTTATCTACTTCAGCATTGCATCCTCACGAAAAACCCCCGTTACATTCATTACAAAGCCTCCTTCACGTCAACCACATGATGTTACGTCTTCAATATTCTGGTTACGATCAGAAGTTTCGAAAAGAAGTAGTACGATCAGCGTTGGCTGCCTACAGCCGACTTGTGGAACTGGATGCGAATGGGGAGCAGCCGTTGTACAGGCCAAGGGAGTGGAGGGCGTTAGAACCGGCGCGAGAGAGAAAGAAGAGACGTGGCAACTGGTTTAGAAAGGGTGATCATTACACAGTGATTTTCGTACCAGCAACGTCTGGTTCCAAGATTAAACGCCGGTACATGATAGAGATCAAAGCCACAGAGTTTAAGCCATGCTCCAAAAAATCAAACCTTTTCAAACAGAGGCGATGCACCAATGCTGACTGCCTTCTTTGCCGGACTGACCGAAAGGGATCATGCCGAAGTACGGGTATTACATATGAGTTGGTTTGTCACGCTTGTAAATCGAAATATGTAGGAGAGACTTCCAGAAGTGCGTATACTCGCGGTAGAGAACACTTCCATGCTTTAGAACGGCGAGAGGAGAGCTCTGTTCTGTAGAGACATTGTTGTGACAGGCATGACAGAAATGAAGTAGGCTTTGTAATGAATGTAACGGGGGTTTTTCGTGACTATGCAAAGTTGAGGCAGATAACGGAATCTGTACTGATAAATAAGGTTGAAGAGGGCAAGTTAATCAATTCCAAAAGCGAATGCAATTATGTCAACATCTCAAGGGCAGTTATGGCAATGTAACAGTTCTAGAGACCTGTTTCCGAGTGGCTACTTTTCGTGTATCACTACACGAAGTATGCGTTTTTTGTTTGTTATCAACTAACGAGGTCGTAGACGAAACTAGTTTTGAAGTTTTCTCAGTAGTGTGTCGAAAGTAAAAGTTAGTTAGAGGTTTTCACTTACATGGTTAATATGGCGTTAATTATTTATCTGCGTCGTTCTAAAACATTACCCGCTCGCTCTATTTTACCATCACAGTCAGGCAACAAGCGTAATTTCAGGTCAAACTGGCTTTCACAAGGCGGTCGAGTTTCAGTTCAAATAACCCCTATGCCGGCCGTCTTGGCTTAGTTTTTGGGACTAAGAATATTGATTAAGTTTCTTGTAAAAGCTAATTTAGAAGGGTGTTCTTCTCCGATTTTAATTCTAACTATATATCCTTCAATTGGCTTTTTCCTATCTCGATGAATTATAGAATGCCTCTCTGGACAACCTCAATGACTCACGCACTTAATGAAGAAAATGAAGATCCTAAGAATAAGCAACTGTCCTTTAATTCATCCCACGAGAAAAGAAGACACTTTGAGGACCTGAGCCAAATGTCTTAGTTAACCGCACTACCCATAATAGTCAGGACACATAATAGTCTGAAATGTTGACCCTTTCAAAACGACACATCGTAGAAAGGAAAACATTACACTTTTACGAATAAGGTTTTGCATTGGGGGAGGCAGGAGGGAGTATGCGTAATAACGCATTACCGAAGTCGAGAGCTGACTGCAATCAATGCCTTACTATCAGCAATATACTTTTTTAGGAGCTAAATTGTCTCTATACAACAGATCAAATAGGTTGATGATTAGCATGCTCTGATTGGGTAAGAGCGAGATCAAAGAAGGGGATTTTGCTACCGTAATGACCACGGGCCGATTACGGATTGGGCAATCAAGGTTTTACACTCCTGTGTGTCTAAAATTTCAAATCTAATAAGTGATACGTATGAACTTCATATAATCATTGTATAATAAGTGATGTAAACATTTTTTTTTTTTTTTTAGCATTTCTTGAATCAAGTACCAAAGAGGAATCGTACATCAGTGTAAGGTTCTTTTTCAAGATCTGATGAGAATTAGCTATCGAACATATTGTCAGGAGGAACTACACAATTTTTCAGTATAGGGCCAATGATGTCCACCTTCTAAGCATGCTTTGAAGAACGGGGCAGAACACAAAGGGATGTATTGTGATTCAATGAGTTGTATATAAGTGAGCCTGTATTCTGTAGCTTTACTCTATTATCATATACCATGGCTGAAAGATCTTTAAGACTTTTAATTCTATATCAGTATTGCTGTGTTGGCTAAAAGAAGCCAGTACGCTTTAGGAGCGTCTAATTTTGATTTTCCTTTGTTTGTTTGTTTTGAATTTTTTTTCAGGTCTGATTTTCACTATTGCTTAAATAGTGCTTTACTGCGAAGGATCGTGCACATATACGTTTCCTAACCACAGTTCATATATATGTATTTCATATATATTTGTTGTTTGATTTATTATCTACGGGTTTATGTCGAATTAATTTGATGGTCTGCTCCCAGTTGGCTTGTTAGCTCAATTGGTAGAGCGCTGCACTAGTATCGCAGAGGTCAGTGGTTCGAATCCCGTACAGGCCTGAATTTTTTTTTCAGGTCTGATTTTCACTATTGCTTAAATAGTGCTTTACTGCGAAGGATCGTGCACATATACGTTTCATAACCGCAGTTCATATATATGTATTTCATATATATTTGTTGTTTGATTTATCATCTACGGGTTTATGTCGAATTAATTTGATGGCCTGCTCCCAGTTGGCTTGTTAGCTCAATTGGTAGAGTGCTGCACTAGTATCGCAGAGGTCAGTGGTTCGAATCCCGTACAGGCCTGAATTTTTTTTTCAGGTCTGATCTTCACTATTGCTTAAATAGTGCTTTACTGCGAAGGATCGTGCACATATACGTTTCATAACCGCAGTTCATATATATGTATTTCATATATATTTGTTGTTTGATTTATCATCTACGGGTTTATGTCGAATTAATTTGATGGCCTGCTCCCAGTTGGCTTGTTAGCTCAATTGGTAGAGCGCTGCACTAGTATCGCAGAGGTCAGTGGTTCGAATCCCGTACAGGCCTGAATTTTTTTTTCAGGTCTGATCTTCACTATTGCTTAAATAGTGCTTTACTGCGAAGGATCGTGCACATATACGTTTCATAACCGCAGTTCATATATATGTATTTCATATATATTTGTTGTTTGATTTATCATCTACGGGTTTATGTCGAATTAATTTGATGGCCTGCTCCCAGTTGGCTTGTTAGCTCAATTGGTAGAGCGCTGCACTAGTATCGCAGAGGTCAGTGGTTCGAATCCCGTACAGGCCTGAATTTTTTTTTCAGGTCTGATCTTCACTATTGCTTAAATAGTGCTTTACTGCGAAGGATCGTGCACGTATACGTTTGTTTGTTTGTTTGTATTTAATGACTTTACCTGTCATTATGTGTAAACGTCTACCTAGCTAAGTGTTGTCCCTGTAAAAATCAAAGGTAAACCTTTTTTGAACATTGCTCTCCAATTCGTTCGCTGCGATAATTCTATTTAAAAATAGTCAACATAAGTAATTCCCCATTTCACGGTATGAGCTCTAGCAAAGTACATTAGATAATATAGCGTAGAGCAAAAGTTGACGAAAAGAAGAACCTTCAACTTTCTTGATGGGAATCTGAATCTCTTATCTCTTATCATTAATCAATTATTAGCGAGTGCTTCGAAGCACAGATCTTCGATAATAAATGAGCTTGTAACTTTTTTCTTATTGTAAAGCGCACTTGTCATTTGTGGAGTCAAGTTACCAAATGTGAAGTGCAACCTTACGATTGCTTTACTACTTGTCTACATCAGGTAACGAATTTTATGAGTCGTCCACCGTTATTAATGTGGCGTAGTGAGCTGCTATCGGTAAGTTTTAGCTCTTCTTATTGTTTCATTAATGTTCAGACGGTTGATGTTGTTCCCGTACTGACACACTTTGTTCTCATGGGCTGGCTGCTTTCCCTTTTGGTTTGAAGCATTGACCCTGGAGGAATCTCGATTCCATTGTATCTGTTGATTGTATCGCAAACAATTTGTAATTAGAATTTGTTAGGTGACGTCATAGACATGATTACGCAACTTGAGTCATTTGCTAGTATGAGGAATTGCGAGAAACTGCGAGATACCACTGGGTAAATATCTTTGTTTGGTTGTAAGGGATAACTGTTTATTATATCACTAACATAATTTGCTGTAATTTAGATTTTGATCCATATTCAACCTCCCTTGTGAAAAGTACAGAGACTGACAGAAAGCTGGTGCAATAAATGGAGTTGTTTAGAAGCGTGGTTAGTTAATCCTCGCTAGCAAAACAATTTGCTTAAACCATTAAGTTTTCGGAAAAAAAACTCACACCTATAGCAGCTAACCATATTACTAAATAAATAAGTGACAGTGAACAAACATTGTTTTTGGTACAGATCTGAACCACCGTTTCCGCTTTACCTCAATTCTGCATAACATTTTTAACTACGTTGCATCGAAAGGATGTAGTGGTTGGCTTGTTAGTGCATTAGTTAGTTTATTTGCTACTGTTTGTTTTCTTACTGTAGACCCTGTGTAGATACTTTTCCCCTCATGAGACTGACAGTTTTCTGCTAGTTCTTGTGCCAATGGATGAAAAGACATGTTTAATGTATTAGTTTAGCACAAATATTTCTACCCTCAAACACGGCCAACTATAATGTGTGACAGGATAAAACAGAACGTATGGGGTCTTGACGATTAACTATTATATTACTTACCCTATTCTTTCCGGGAAAATGAAAATCACTCTAAACGCTTACAGTTAATAGGCCATTTTGCAGTTGTGTACTTAGTTGCCAAGCCTTTGATTCACAGTGAAGCTGAAGGTGACCTTGTTGCGATAGAGACCTGTATCTACTTAGCATGATAACAAAGTGATTTACATTTGAAAGGCAGCAAGGTTTGTATCATAACAAAGTCAACCCTAGCCTCACTCCCATTCAAAGGCTTGGCAACCAAGCACACAACTGTAAAACGGACTATTAGCACTCACCAGGTTTAACGAAATCACTCCAACCAATAAACCAAAATGCATAAGCTTAAGGATGCTATTCCAATAACTAAAATTGGAAATAAACAAATTGAAGGATAATAGAACGAAACAGAGACGGGAGAAGTGTTTTATTACAATGCAGCCAAAAGAAAACTCAGCTTAGCAACACTTGGGTGAATCGTTTTACATCTATGAGCTGATAAGCGGAGTTGAGTGGACCAATCAGAACACTAGAAATGCAAACTTCAAAATTTAATAATTATTAATAAATGAGATTTCACTTAGGAGATATCATAACATCATCCTAACTCGGTGTCGCAATCAAAACTTCTTTCGAACACATTCACCTCTCCAGAAGCCGTTAAACAGGTAAAATATAAATCCAATTATCATAACAGACCACTATATTACACACTCAGACAGTATCAGTCTAATAAAAAAAAAAAAAAAAATTCGTCGAGCGGCGCAATGTTGCTTCACTTATCTAACACAATATCTCGCCCACACAAACCATATATCATTGAGCTGTAATAATGTTTCATTTAGTATGAACGAGATATCGTTAGGCGGCAGCAATATCTTGTTGCATGTAAACGATATATCAGGAGGGCGAACTGAAAGGATACATCTTTGAACTGCGCATGCAGCGATGCATCGCCGGGCTCAAGTTGTCAAACAATAGCCCTGCGATATATCGCCGATATATCGGTCCAACGGTGATATCGCTCAAATATCGCCGATATATCCCGACATTTGAGCGATATATGGCGATAACTGTTTGCATCCCTTTTGCACAGCACTGCGGAGTTTAGGTGTGTCGAGGTGGTAACACTTAGAGCCCCGTGTAGCTTACAGTGTTGTCCCGTCGTTCCATTTCAAACTTGCGTGTTTAGTAGTTTCAAAGTAGTTTCAGTTGCGATGCAATAGTGGGATATATTGTCTAATCTTCTAAATAAAATCTCGTACATTTTTCATCATTTTACAGTGTTTTCTAGTAGAACTAATCGAAAACGGTCGAACTTTATATCTGGTTGTCCGATTCTTTAATGACAGGAACTTCTGGAAAACATTTATAGGTAGGACGTGAACTGAATTCCTTAACAGCTCCACAACATCGAAGAAAAAGACATTTTATTCGACGCAAAATTGTTTTCAAAGAGGAATATAAATGAGTAACTTTCTATGGATGCAAACTATAAATTCCGTCAACCGAAAGGTGAAATATCACAATTTTCATCGAAATAGATGTAATCCTAAACGAAAGAAGTGACCGTATCTAGCTCGATGTGGTAAAATATAAGTATCGTCATAGATATCAACACAGAAAACATTAAATAGGCAGGCATGTTCACTGAAATTCTGCTCAAAAATATCAATTTACGCATCGCGTAAGAAATGATAATCAGCTTCTCTTTGGCAAACAGTTTGACGTAATTAATTATTTCGAGTCCTGATAATGGTTCAGTGGCGCAACTTCCTGCTTTTTCAGAAAAATAATATTCCTCATAAAGTGGAGGTAAATAATATTGTTCTCTTATCTTTAGAACCTGTATAACTTTTGTTATACAGGTTCTAAAGAGGAACTGCTGTTAATTACGTTGAAGTTGTCATCTGTTCTCAACTTGTCATCAATAAGGCACCTGCTAAGTGTTCAGAGGCAGGAACAAACTCTAATTTTTTTTCTTTAAATTGCCTGAAGGGGAAACAATTTTAATTGTAAAGATCCACAAAGAGAAGACCACTAAATAAAGAAGTCCATCATTAGATGAAAAAGAAAATTTATCATATGCAAACTCTTTCATCCAGCTTCACCGTTTTTGCAGTATTTAATTGGCAACAACTGCTATGTCATCCCCTATTGTTTTTCCAATACTATGTTCATTAAAGATTTAAACTTAGCTATCTTTGCGCAAAACCGAAACAACGGTAATTAGCCGTATTCTTAACGGAAAGACTGACGATACCATTTCATTCGCTACTTTTCTTGGAAGGTAACAAAGAGAGCAAACTCCCATGTTGGAGATGAAATCGTCAGAATTATTACTAGTTTCATTTCTGGTTGGCATTTGCAACGGTAAAGAGCAAGGTGAGTTGTTAAGCCAACTTATTAAAATCTTCAATTTGTTATATCTATGAGATACCCAGATACTTCATCATAAATACTCAGTTACGTTAGGCTTGGTTCGAATAATGTTATGTCTACAATCTGTGTCCATAAATATCTAGCGACACAATCCTTTCACGTTAAAGCTTTTTCATTTCGTAAAGTTAAATTACTGCAACGATGTTTCCTGCCAAAGTGCGCACCATTATCGACAAAATTATCAGTATGAAAGTAGAGGTTTAGAAGCTTTACCGAATCAAATGTGGTAATGTCAACTCTTTATCGACAAAAGTATCAATATGAAAGTAGAGGTTTAGAAGCTTCATGCAATTAAATGTGGAAAATATCAGCTCTTCAAAACGAACGATTTGAAGTATGAATAGATGAACTAGGTTCATGTGAGCTTGGTGGCTCGTTTAGATACACAAAATACAACTTAATTCTATCATTTTTTCAGAAAATTGTCGACAAGTACACATGAAACCCACAGTTCAGGACTTCTTCCTCGAGAAGCATGTTTTTAAGATGATGGATATTGAGACAGCTAGTGCGTGTGAAGTTAACTGTTTCATAGAAGCTGACTGTATTTCATACAATCTAAAACCACAACGGAATGGAAAATATTTATGTGAACTAAGTGATTCAGACTATGAAACCAATCCTAAGGATTTTAGGTACAAAGAAGGGTCCGTTTACAAATCATTTAAGGTGAGTTGACTTATCTTCGCTTTTAATTCCATAAAAAAATATGAAATTAGTTACTTTTCACATTGTCTGGTAAAGAGATGCACACTTTCAAATTTTCTTTCCTGTAGATGGATACGAGGATGCATAGCATGCATGAATGGATGAATGTTTGCATGCATGCATGCATGCATGCTCACATGAACTGATAAATTAATGGATGGGTGGATCAGTATAACTGGATAGTTAGAAGCGGGGAATGAGCTCGGTACTACATAAATAGATTCTATAAAGATATCTATTTCGTTACAGAATCGCTGTTCCAGTGCCCTTTGTCCATCAAGCAAGCGATGCCAAACTGGCTTCACAAGTAAAGGCTATCGTTGTGTTTGTGCAAATGGACTTATGGGAGAAAAATGCTCTGAAGGTATGTTGAATTGCATTGGTTGCATGTATGTATGTTTGAGAGTACATTAAAAGCTAAGCTTAATTCTGGGGCACATTGGTGTTATCATTAACAGCAACCGTGCTTCTCTTTTTGAAAATTCGTTAGTGTTGGAGGTCGTTCGAATGCAAGTTAATGAGAAGTGTTTGAAGTATCAGAAGGAAAATGGGGAACGGGCGGGGGGATGGGGGACAGCTATATTATATAATTGTTTTGGAGGTCTTAAACTGCTTGGATGATCGGGTAAATTAACTGGTCTAACGTAACTTGGAGCTGACTGCATAATCATCTTCGCATTGGGCCGGACGGCGGTTACTCTCAAAACCGAAGAAGGCCTGAAACAAAGCTTAACGTTTTTTGGTGTTTTAGGACCGCCTTTGGTGCAGGTTGTTCCCAAAATAATTGAAACTGTGGAGGGTACGAATGTTACTTTGATGTGTAACGTGACAGCTAATCCTAAACCAGATAGGATCATATGGAAAAAGTCTGATGGAATTCTTTCTAGCGCTAGGAGCATCATTATTAAAGGAAATCTCACCATATCGAATATCACAACCCAAGATAACGGCTCCTACGTGTGTACTGCAACAAACCCCTGGGGAACCAAATCATCTTCTGCTCATCTTCGTGTCTATGCAGCTCTCAAATTCTGCAAGGAAGGTATGTTGAGTTGATCGATTTTATTTTTGTTTATGTACACCAAATCACTATAAGGGGACATAGAGAGAATTTTTTTAGTGCGTTGGCCGGGATATGTCAGTCAAGCTATTTTTCTTGAGTATCGGATTTAGTGGAAACTAACTTTCGCGCCGCAGTACATAAACGTGTTTTATTGGAACAGTTTTTTTTTTTATTTCACGAAGGTTTGTACAACAGAAAACGGATTCGAAATGTTTGCTTAGTGTGAAAATTTAATTATTCTGTGTAACTGTCACTGGTTTCTAAACCTAATTGTCAATAGCTAGTTTTCCATGTCAATACAGGCATGGGGTAGTCGGTTACGACTATCCATAAAAACTTAGCTGAAATTGACCAGAAGTCTCCTTTTTAGTTTCCCTACGCAGATGTCACCGTATTTGAAAATATTTTTAAAGTCACGTTTTCTGTGAACATTGTCGTTATCATTAGAATGACTCATGCAGCTCCCTCTCGACGATTAAGGTTGGAGATTGTTTAATTTAGAGTCAATGTGTAATGTCTCAGATATCAGTAGGAGAACAGAGGGCGGGGGGGGGGGAGGGACAGGAGTTGGCTGGGTCATCTACACAACATGAAGTTTTTCTTAAGGTCAGAAATGACCAGAAAAAGGGAATTCCTGTGAAGGAGCTCTTTTGGCCTCTTGCTCACGCTAGAATTGCTAATGAGTTTGGCTATTAAATAAATTGATCGGTAATTGGTGTAATTCACTGTTTGAACTCATCCGCGTCTGAAAATACTTTTAAAGTCGAGCATTATGTGAACATTGTTGTTATCATTAAACTGGCTCATGCTGCTCCCTCTTGACGAATTCATTAAAGTTGGAGGTTGTTCGAATATAAGTCAGTTTGTAATATTTAGGATAATAATGAGGAGAATGGAGGGCAGGAGCGAGGAGGGGCTGGCCGGGTCATTTACACAACATCAATTTTCTCTGAGGTCAAAAATCACCGAAAAAGGGAATTCCTGCGAAGGACCTCTCTTGGCCTCTTGCTTTCGTTAGAATTGTTAACGAGGTTTGTCATGAAATAAATCGATCGGTAAATGGTGAAATTTAAAGTGGAGTTCCGGCTGTTTAACCACCTTTGCCTTTGGAGCGGCGTTTATTGCCAGATCTTGAATAAAATGAAACATGCCATTAATCGATGTAACAATCAGACTATTTACATTCCTCGCGTTTCACATTATCATCTAGGTGTTCTCGGACCACCTTTGGTGCGAGTTGTTCCCGACATGATTGAAACTGTGGAGGGCAGGAATGTTACTGTAATGTGTAACGTGACAGCTAATCCTAAGCCAGATAGGATCGCATGGAACAAGTCAGATGGGATTATTTCCAACGCGAGAGGCATCGTTAATGAAGGAAATCTCACCGTACTAAATATCAGTACACAAGACAACGGCTCCTACGTGTGTACTGCGACAAACCTCTGCGGTACCAAATCATCTTCAGTTCACCTTCGAATCTATTCAGCTCTCAAATTCGTCATCAAACCCCCGCCGAGTGTGACAGTGAAGGCTTATGAAGCTCTCATTCTGCCTTGCTCTGCTTCAAGTGACCTGACGCCAACGATTTTGTGGATGTATGATGGTACTTTGTCCCTACCGACAGGGGCGGCTGTTGACTCCTCGAATGCTTTGATAGTTTCATCTGCTAGCTTCTCTCACGGTGGTGTCTACACTTGCAAAGCGACTAATGCATTTAGCTCAATTCAAACGAGTGTCGTCGTTTATGTCACTGACTATCCTAAGACTTGCACCTCTGTGAAGGCAAACATCAGTGACGTCAGTGGGGATTATTTCATCGATCCTGACGGTGCTCTTGGCGAGGATCCATTTCCTGTTTACTGTAACATGACTGATAAAGAAGGCGTTGGAATAACAGTTGTAGGTCACGACAGCGAGAGCAGAACCCAAGTAAAAGGATTTGACAAGCCTGGTGAATATTACTTGGATGTACATTACATCTCTGCCAGCATATCCCAATTAAAAGTTCTGACAGAAGCCTCTGATAACTGTCAACAGTTCATCAAATACGAGTGTTTGCACGCCAGATTACTAGGATCTGGATTCTCATGGTGGGTTTCGCGCGACGGCGAGAACATGACATACTGAGGGGGAGCAAATATAGCAACTGGTGGCTGCGCATGTGGTGTATCTAGATCGTGCCCCAGTCACAATTGGCAGCTGAAGTGTAACTGTGATAAGAATGATGGAGTGTGGCGGGAAGACAGCGGTTTTCTTACAAACAAGTCCCACCTTCCTGTCGTACAGCTACGGTTTGGAGACACAGGAGATGCTCACCTAAATGAAGAAGGGTTCCACACACTAGGAAAACTAGAGTGTTATGGCATGGCCTTGGTGTAAACAAAACTAAAAACATAAAAACTTGGATTATAGTCGTAACAAATTAGATGTAACGCCATGACCAATCACTAATGGGTCATATGGCATAATTCATTAACAATTTGCAAGTAGTCTTCAGAAATCCTGATAGACATAATAGATCTACTTGTTTTAGTAATCTTGATTTAAATTGCCTCATTGTAAAAGAAAGACTGAAGGTGGTCCGAAACTCTCTGTAAGAGTAATCAAAAGCAGCTGTTTAATGTTACCTACTTACGTACTTTATCACTAATCTTTTTCCATTTACTTTCCGAGATGTTATCTGAGAATCCTACACCACTCAACTCCATTGTAGAATCACAAATAGTCTTTGCCTGTACCGAAAGTAGTCTTCATGCTTAAAATTATTTGAAATCAATGTTACCTTGGACTTGAAGTCGCGTTCAAAAGAATCTCACACCCAATTTTCCTTTACGTGCACTTTAAAATGTTTGCAGAATCTGCACCATAAAGAGAACTAGCTGACCCGGTCCTAGGTCTCAGTAATTTCAGCAATGCATTAGATGACTTTTGTCCTAGACTTTAAGGGCCGGTAGTTGAAACAAAGTTTAATCCTTCTTCATTCAAAGCGCGCTCTGAACAATCTTAAATCAAGCAGAAAATATGACTTAGACGTTAAGTTCTTGCGAAAATTTCAAAAGGCTTCTACTTAGCAAGAAAAGAAAGATCTAATTATCTTCGGAGTCTATTAATCGTCAAAAAACCATAGACTAAAGAAAACCTCGTTTCAATTCGCACTTGAACCAGTTACACTGCCACACTTGCGGGATATTGGTCTCCTGTTTTCCAGCCTCGCGGCGAATGAATTCTTCGCTGTGGTTATATTTTCCCATTCTTACTTTATGGGTGAATAGTACTTGTCTCGCCGTAACTTTGGAAAATTTTCATTTTCTTTGTACAACACCTTCCCAGTTAAAGTAAAAGGCAGGAAGATGAAGAGACGTCGGAGAAAAGGGATAGGATTTAACTGATAATTAAAAGTCGAATCTCTTGTACAGATATCAAGTTTAATATTGGTCGTTTAAGTGTGATATTTTTTTCACCTGTTGTTATTTAATGTAAACATGTACAATTTTTATATTCTAATAGATCCGTCTATATTTCTGTAGCCCTCAGTCTCCTTAGATGATATTGTTGTTTTCATAGCAACTACCCTTAAAACAAGCTTCCGTTCAGCAGGAAACAACAGTGGAACCCTTACGAAAATTTATTAGCAGTTCACGAGCTTCTCTGATTGTGAAATGACGCGAGTTGGTGTGGAAAAAAGTACATCTGAAATTCAGTGAATCGGTAGAAATGAAGGGCTGCGGGGTTATGAGTTATATTACAAGGCCTTTAATTACCATGCAGAGTTTCATGCTGCCCAAGAAATTATCCTTCTTTTCATTTTGGTTTATATCATTAGAATTCACCAGTGAAGAACTGAAAAACCGATGCTTAACCCAACCTATGATGAATTTAAATGACAAAGTGATTAATAAAGTTATTTTAAAATTTACGAATCTACAAGACTCAATTGAAATTCCAGGTCAGCCTTTCCCCATTCAACTGGTTCTTCCTGTAATGGGTAACAGCGTCAGTTGCCCTAAGATACCGTGGGGTATTCGAAATACAACTGGCCTATTCTTAGTGCTATTTTAGGACATTTCTCCCAGGAGCGCTGTATATAGACAATGGAAAGCTAGCATCTGGCTCGTGCTTTCTGTGATGCTCAAAAGGCAATAAGCTTGCCGTTTTGGACCAAACGTTGAACCCCATTTAGCTCTTTCAACGGTGCATATCTTTGGCATGTTGAGATGGTGATATTTGGAATCAAGTGCAGATTACGTTGTTGTCTCGTAGTCTGATTGAATTATCATCAATTTTATATTATTTGACAGTATTGTTTTGGTGCTTACTTTTCACATTTCTTTATCCATCTCCCTTTGCAACTTCACTTCTAGCTACTCGAATGGTACGTAATCATTTTAGATAGGTCGAACTTGTTTGTGGTCTAAATGATTCGAAGAAAGAAACTCTCGGAAAACAATTAAACCGATAATAGCGAATATTTGCCCTTTGCTCAAAAACAGGGTAATTAAATATTTCAAAGAAATAGCAGGTGCCGAGGCTAGGAATGTGTTTGAATAACTTGAACTACTTGCAGAATAAGACATCACGTCTCGAGTATCATAATAATAATAATAATAATAATAATAATAATAATAGTCTTTATTGAAAGCAATAATGCATCAACCGTGTCATTATTTACAAAGAATGATATATAAAACAGTTTAAGATAGAAAGTACAACTAACTATTAATGGCAGACAGTGCTAAAAAGACATCTATTTACAAAAGTGGATTTAAAACGTGAAGTGCGAACTCTAAGTAATATATAATCATGGCCCCTGCTGCGTAATTGCCTAGTACGTCTCGGCGGTAGTGCATCCATAGTTTGTTATCTCTGGTGGCTAAAATATCACAAATACTACATTTCTTCAAACAATATCCAGACTTAAAAGCCCTTTAAAAGCCCTAGCAAACAGTTTGTCTGTTCAATGCTATGTGGATGATACTAAACTACTTTTGACGTTCAGCCGTGACAATAAAAAAAATGCCATCTGTAAGCTTAATGATGACCTAAGTAAAATATCTAACTGGACATTTGTGAACTTTCTTTTACTAAATCCCGAAAAAACCAATCTTGTCATCTTTGGAAGTAGAGCAATGACAGCCAACGTTGGAGACTTCCGTCTGACACTCTTGGGAAGAGAGGTCCTGGCTGTCGATTGTGCCAAGGACTTGGGAGTGATGCTTGACTCAAACCTTACATACAGAGATCATGTGGAGTCAACAGTTGTTAGTTGCATGTCCAGGCTGGGACAAATCAACCGTGTGAAGCATGCATTCAACAAAGATACATAAAAAATCCTGATAAATACGTTAGTTTTCAGCAAAATGTATTATTGCTCCAACGTATGGTGTAACACCACTGAAAATAATTTAAATAGAATCCAAGCTGTACAAAATTTTGCTGGCCGTATTTTATGCGTCAAAAAGAAATACGACCATATTACACCAATTCTTAAACAATTGCACTGGATACCAATAAGACAAGAACTGTACTACCGTAATGAGATTGGCTTTCAAATGCATGACTGGGTGCGCGCCTGAGGCCCTGACTTCACTTTTTGTTCAAAGATCAAAAATCTCAACGCGTTCGACAAGGAACTCACAGAAACTACAGATCCCACTTTGCAAGACAGCAACCGGTCAAAGATCTTTCCACTATAGAACTGTTAGCCTCTGGAACGGTTTGGATACAGAACTGAAACTTGCTGCGAACATTGATATGTTTAAAAGAAAACTCAAATCTTTGCTTATTTCTGAATTTTTGAAATCTGATTGGTACTTCTGATTAGAATATCTATATATATATATATATATATATTTTTTTTTAACCAATCGTGTATATATGTTTTTATATATATTCTTAGATTATATTATATTAGATGTTGTGATTAATTAATCTTATTTGAATGTATAGTCAGTAATTTATATATTGTTCCTGAAAAGCCCCATTGGGGAGGCGACAATAAAGTATGTATGTATGTATGTATGCATGCATGCATGCATGCATGCATGTATGTATGTATGTATGTATGTAAGTATGTATGTATGTATGTATGTATGTATGTGTGTGTGTGTGTGTGTGTGTGTGTGTGTGTGTGTATGTATGTATGTATGTATTCTCTTAAGATATTTATCATAATAACAGCAGCCCCACACCTCAATAGCGTTTGTTAAGACTGAAATAATTAGGCTTTGGAAGAGCAGTATCACATTCGATGCACGTATAGAAACTGTAAAAATAAAATAACAGTGCTTTAAGAATCTTGAAATATATTTCGCTGTTATTTTATTTTTACAGTTTCTATACGAGCGTCGAATGTGATACTCGAGACGTGATGTCTTATTTTGCAAGTTTTTCAAGGGTAATTAAATCCGCACATTAAATACGTACGTTAACCAAGGTCTAAATTGAGACTAAAATAGAAGTTAGGTGTGTTGAGGTAGAGACACATGGAGCTCGATTGGTGTGTATAGCGGATTCTTGAGGGTAAAATATTTTAGAAAAGTATTTCACTTAGGTGACCGGATAATGTTTAATTTTGTAAATGAAACTCATTTAGTTTTCATGAACTAAGAGTGATGTTTCAGATGAGTTCGGCTTCATATCCTGTTTCTCGAAAGTTCCTGTTATTGCACGTCTTAAACCAACTGTCACTTTGTGTGGGTCTTAATGGAGTGATGGCTTGTATGCTTAATGATAAAAATTTTGACCATTTTATGGCTAACCGTAACTTATTTCCTTTAGGCTCAACCGAAATATTAAAAACTAATCAGTATCGTTCTAAAACACATTCGCTTGCCCCCTTTACCATCGGAGTCGTACAATAAGGCCAATTTCAGGTAGAGCTGTCTTTGATACTGTGATAGTGTTGTAGGTGAAATGACTCTGGTGCGAACGTCTGGGCTTGGTCGTTAAGACGAGGAAAATCTATCCGATTTCTTTTATATGCTGAAATGGAGCATTGTTCTTCTCTTATTTTAATCTTGCGCTGTATCTCTAAAATGGCTTACCTTTCCCAGTTCGTTATGAGCTTATAATGCCTTACAGGACAGCCATCACTGATACACTGAATAAAGAAACTGAAGATCCTAAAAATGGTCGGCTGTCTGTCAACTCATCCCACACGCGAAAGGAAGACAGGCTCGGTTCGCAGAATATGTAGGACCTGAGCCAAATGAATTATTATCGGTGTTAATACCCTCGTAATCCGTTAGACACAAGACAAGACCCATTTCATTCTATGATTTTGCCAAAGCAATACATCGTTGATTGACAAATTTTCCCTTTTTTACGTCTAACGTTTATTTATTTATTAATACTTTTTTTGGAGAGACTAACTGCTTATTTATCATTATTATTTTTTTTTGCCGTTTTACGGCTAACGGTTAACTTCATTGAGCTCTCTAAACGATCTACGAGTCAAGTGCAGATTACACCATCGTTTTGTGGTCTGTATTATTCATTTTTCTTTTATTTGTGGAGTGTTAAGTAGCTTCTTGAGAGCCAAATGATGTTGAAAGTCGTTTTAATTAAAACAAAAATTAAAAGATTGGATTGTATTATGATATTTTCATATTAAAATTCCATCAATTTTCTATAATTTTGCAGCACTGTTCAATTTATTTATTCATCTCTTTTTTACAGCTTCACTTCTGGTTGAGTAGCACAAAATTGTTTTGGAAAAATAGAACTAGTGGGTGGTCTCATTTCCTCTTCGACAGAAACCCTTGGAAAACAATTAAGGAGCTAATAGCCAAGAAGTGTTTTTTTCGGAAAACAGATGCGAGGGAATACGCAAATAAGGCGGTGATGGTCGAAATGAGACTATGAAGAGGTTTGTTGAGTTGGAGACGCGTGGAGCCTGATGAAGCTTGCTTTGTGGTCTATACTAGTCGTTCCATGTTGCATTGGGGTGTTCAGCGGGTTCTTGAGACTAAAGTTTTTTTTCGAAAGTTATTTCACTTAGTAGGCTTAATCTCCTAAATGAAACTCACTAATGTTTTCTTTTCTCATCTAAGAGATGGTTTGAACTTCATATCATGGTCAGTGACAGTTTTCTAATGACAGGTACTCCCTTTTTAATGCATATCTCAAAACACCACCAGAACTGTTTGAAATTAATTTCAATGAATTCAAAGAGTTAATTATTTATCGTTGTGAAATTCTACTTAACGAGGCCAAGAAAGTATTACTTAACGCCATATTAACCATGTAAGTGAAAAACTCCAACTAACCTATACTTTCAACGCACTACTGCGAAAACTTCAAAACTAGTTTCGTCTACGACCTCGTCAGTTGATAACAAACAAAAATCTAAAAAAATTTGAAAAATTTTTGAAAAAACGCATACCTCGTGTAGTAATACACGAAAAGTAGCCACTCGGAACCAGGTGTCTAGAACTGTTACATTGCCATAACTGCCCTCGGGATGTTGACATAATTCCATTCGCTTCTGGAATTGATTAACTTCCCCTCTTCTTCCCATCACAGTCAGGCAACAAGCGTAGTTTCAGGTCAAAGTGGCTTTCACAAGGCGGTCGAGTTTCAGTTCAAATAACCCCTATGCCGGCCGTCTTGGCTTAGTTTTTGGGACTAAGAATATTGATTAAGTTTCTTGTAAAAGCTAATTTGGAGGGGTGTTCTTCTCCGATTTTAATTCTAGAAATATATCCTTCAATTGGCTTTTTCCTATCTCGATGAACTAAAAAATGCCTCTCTGGACAGCCTCAATGACTCGCGCACTGAAAAAAGAAAATGAAGATCCTAAGAATAAGCAACTGTCCTTTAATTCATCCCACGAGAAAAGAAGACACTTTCAGGACCCAAGCCAAATGTCTTAATTAATTAAAATGCTCTACCCACAGGACACATAATAGTCTGAAATGTTGACCCTTTCAAAACGACACATCGTAGAAAGGAAAACATCACACTTAAAGGTTTTACCGTATGAGAGGGAGGCAGGAGGGAATATGCGCAATAACGCAATACCGAAGTTGAGAGCTGACTGCAATCAATGCCTTAATGGTATCAACAATATGCTTTTTTAGGAGCAAAATTGTCTCTCTTCAACAGATCGAACAGGTTGATGATTAGCATGCTCTGATCGGGTAAGAGCGAGATCAAAGAAGGGGATTTTGCTACCTTAATGACCAAAGGCCAATTACGGATTAAGCAATCAAGGTTTTACACTCCTGTGTGTCTAAAATTTCAAATATAAGAAGTGATGTAAACATTTTGTTTTTAGCATTTCATGAATCAAGTACCAAAGAGCAATCGTACATTAGTGTAAGGTTCTTTTTCTGATCTGATAAGAATTAGCTATTGAACATATTGTCAGGAGGAACTCCACAATTATTCAGTATAGGGCCAAGGATGTCCACCTTCTAAGCATGCTTTGAAGAACGGCGTAGAGCGCAAAGGGATGTATCGTGATTCAATGAGTTGTATATAAGTGGGCCTGTATTCTGTAGCTTTATTTTATTATCATATACCGTGACTGAAAGATCTTTACTAAGATTTTTATTTCTATATCAGTAATGTTGTGTTGGCTAAATGAGGCCAATAGGCTTTGGGAGCGTCTGATTTTTATTTTCCTTTGTTTGTTTGTTTGTTTGTATTTAATGACTTTATCTGTTATTATGTGTAAACGTCTACCTAGCTAAGTGTTGTCCCTGTAAAAATCAAAGGTAAACCTTTAATGAACATTGCTCTCCAATTCGTTCGCTGTGATAATTCTATTTCAAAATAATCAACATAAGTAATTCCCCATGTCACGGTATGAGCTCTTGCAAAATACATTAGATAATACAGTGTAGAGCAACAGTTGACGGAAAGAAGAACCTTCAACTTTCTTGATAGGAATCTAAATCTCTTATCTCTTATCATTAATCAATTATTAGCGAGTGCTTCAAAGTACAGCTCTTCGATAATAAATGAGCGTGTAAGTTTTTGTCTTATTGTAAAGTGCACTTGTCATTTGTGGAGTCAAGTTACCAAATATGAAGTGCAACCTTACGATTGCTTTACTTCTTGTCTACATCAGGTAACAAATTTTATGAGTCGTCCACCGTTATTAATGTGGCGTAGTGAGCTGCTATCGGTAAGTTTTAGCTCTTCTTATTGTTTCATAAATGTTCCGACGGTTGATGTAGTTCCCATACTGACACACTTTGTTCTCATGGGCTGGCTGCTTTCCTTTTTGGTTTCAAGCATTGACCCTGGACGAATCTCGATTCCATTGTATCTACTGATTGTATCGCCAACAATTTGTAATTAGAACTTGTTAGGTGAAGTCATAGACATGATTACGCAACTTGAGTCATTTGCTAGTATATGAGGAATTGCAAGAAACTGCGAGATACCACTTGGGTAAATATCTTTGTTTGATTTTAAGGGATAACTGTTTATTATATCACTAACATAATTTGCTGTAATTTAGATTTTGAACCATATTCAACCTCCCTTGTGAAAAGTAAAGTGACTGACAGAAAGCTGGTGCAATAAATGGAGTTGTTTAGAACCGTGGTTAGTTAATCCTCGCTAGCAAAACAATTTGCATAAACCATTAAGTTTTCGGAAAAGAAAACTCACACTGATAGCAGCTAACCATATTACTAAGTAAATAAGCGACAGTGAACAAACATTATTTTCGGTATAGATCTCAACCACCGTTTCCGCTTTACCTCAATTCTGCATAACTGTTTTAACCATGTTGCATCGAAAGGGATGTAGTGGTTGGCTTGTTAATGCATTAGGTAGTTTATTTGCTACTGTCTGTTTTCTTACTGTAGACCCTGTGTAGATACTTTTAGACTGACAGTTTTCTGCTAGCTCTTGTGCCGATGGATGAATAGACATGTTTAATGTATTACTTTAGCACAAATATTTCTACCCTCAAACACAGCCAACTATAATGTGTGACAGGATAAAACAGAACGTATGGGGCTTTCACGATAAACTCTTATATTAGTTGCCCTATTCTTTCCGGGAAAATGGAAATCACTAAACGCTTACAGTTAATAGGCCATTTTGCAGTTGTGTACTTAGTTGCCAAGCCTTTGATTCAGAGTGAGGCTGAAGGTGACCTTGTTGCGATAGAGACCTGTATCCACTTAGCATGATAACAAAGTGATTTACACTATTGCTCAAATAGTGCTTTACTGCGAAGGATCGTGCTCATATACGTCTCATAACCGCAGTTCACACTTATGTTTCATATGTTTGTTGTTGTTTAAAGTGATTTACATTTGAAAGGCGGCAAGGTTTGTATCATAACAAGGTCAACCCTAGCCTCTCTCCCATTCAAAGGCTTGGCAACCAAGCACACAACTGTAAAATGGACTATTAGCACTCACCTGGTTTAATGAAATCACTCCAACCAATAAACCAAAATGTATAAGCTTAAGGATGCTATCCCAATAACTAAAATTGGAAATAAACAAATTGAAGGATAATAGAACGAAACATGCTTAGGTATATGTCACAGATTCATGAGAAACACTCTAACTATAGTTAATTAGCAGTTTATTTCGGTCCATGACTTTTTGTTTCTTTTGGTGCTAAGAAAAATAAGCAATTGGTTTTCTTGCGCGGAATCAAGTGTCATCCCCCTACCACTTGAGGCTGTTTTTAATTAAAGCTATCTCGGCCTGGAGTTTTTTGTTAACCAAGATAAAGAAAACATGAGAAGACTACCTATTCGGCAAATGACTCGACCTGCTACAGCCCCGTAACCCGCAAAACAAAATTTAATCAACTCAAAAAAAGAAAAATGTAAATATTGTTCACTAATAAGTGTCAAAATAATAGCGAATAAAACATGGCACTATCTTCCCCCAAAACAACCCTGAAAAGGGTGTTCATGATGCATAACAAATGCTTTTTAAGTTCTCTGTATACATATGGCCTGCCAAGACGGAAAACAGTTAAAGGATAAACCAATAACTGCATAAAAATAATACAGGCACAAAAAACAAATTTTTTCTCTAACAGAAAGCCCGTGTGAACGCAAATAAACATCTGGTTTGTTTAACGCGGCATCGTCTTACTTTTTCTATAACATAAAGCGTTTATGTAAAGTGCAAAACTCTTAAGTGAAACTTCAAAAGTACGTACCATTCAATAAACGTCTAGTTTGTTTAACGTGGCATCCTCTTACTTTTTTCTATACCATAAAACGTTTAGGTCAAGTGCAAAACTCTTAATTGAAACTTCAGAAGTACTCACCATCCAATAGTGTTATGACGTTAGTTGTGGCTTTCTGTTTTGCTACCGAGATGACATTTACTACCTTTTTTTTTTGAATGGAGACGGGAGAGGTGTTTTATTACAATGCAACCAAAAGAAAACTCAGCTTAGCAACACTTGGGTGAATCGTTTTACATATATGAGCTGATAAGCGAAGTTGAAGGGACCAATCAGAACACTAGAAATGCAAACTTCAAAATTTAATAATAACTGATAAATGAGATTTCACTTAGGAGATATCATAACATCATCCTACCCCGGTGTCGCAATCAAAACTTCTTTCGAACACATTTACCTCTCCAAAAGCCGTTAAACAGGTAAAATATAAATCAAATTATCGTGACAGACCACTATATCAAACACTCAGACAGCGTCAGTCTGATAAAAAAAAATTCGTTGAGTGGCGCAATGTTGCTTCACTGATCTAACACGATATCTCGCCCACGCATACGATATATCATTGAGCTGTAATAATGTTTCGTTTAGTACGAACGAGATGTCGTTAGGCGGCAGCAATATCTTGTTGTATGTAAACGATATATCAGGAAGGCGAAAAGGATGCATCGTTGAACTGCGCATGCAGCGGTGTATCGCTGAGCTCAAGTTATCAAACAATAGCCCTGCGATATATCGCCGATATATCGGTCCAACGGTGATATCGCTCAAATATCGCCGATATTTAACAACTATTCACCGAAGTGGAGGTGGTTAGTGGTGGATATTTACCGAGCCGCGAAGCGGCGAGGTAAATATCCACTGCTAACCACCGACACTGAGGTGAATAGTTGTTTTAGTATATACTAAAACAGTGAGATAACCTACACCACCAAAATTGATTTTAATTCATACATTCCAATACCATGGCTCCAGAGGTTTCTCTTTTTCTCCCTGTTTACAATCCTTTCGGGCTACGAAGCAGCGAGATTGGCCGAGCTGCGTAGCAGCGTCTCTTTTTCTCGGAGCCGCGAGCGAGAAACCTCTGGTGGAAAGCGTTGGGAGCCTCAATTTCATGTATTGAAATTTTGAAGACTGCTCTGATTGGATGGTTATTTTAATCCTTAAATCCGTAACAAGATTGGTCGAAAAAATGTTACTATGGGTAGGGTGTACCGGGAAATTGGTCATGATTGAGGGGGGTAGACATAGTGATTTTGTTGACAACATTTCAAAAGCTAAAAGTATGATTTGTGAGTTTTAAAGTGATATAAAGTGATTTTTCGTTTGTTAAGACATAATATCAGCATCTACATTGCTTTATCTAGGAGTTTGTTTGACAACACACTTCCTACAATTCTTGATAAGCGTTTTCCGGAGATAGAACAGCTCTCGGAGGAAGAGAGGAGCGCTTTGTTTGGTGTTCTAAGCCATGAGGATGTCTTCGCCATATTGCCGACTGGACATGGCAACCTGAAATTCTAAGGTGGTGGCACAGAAGTATTTAAAAACATTCAAAATGGTTTGAGTAAAATGCTCTATGATAAATATATAATTATGAAAATTTTTCGAATCTCACCTCCGTTTGCAATCTTGGTTTCGGATCTTTCGCGTCAAATATATTTGGATCCAATCGAAGAAGTGAATTATTGCTATATTCTTGTGAATCAGCTATATTATGGTCTTGAGAAATAAGTTTTCGTTTAGTAGTATTTTCTTTGTTGCTGTCACGAAGCGGCGCGCAGTTCTTCTTTCTTGTTCGGAAGAGGCTAGCGGTTGAAGGGGAATCATTCGCGCATCTCCTCTCGAATAGAACTTTCGACATTCACAGCTGTGCTAAATTGTATGCTACATTCTTTAGGAAACTGGATGATCTCTTTGTGCTGTTCTAAAACTTTTTCGTATTTTAGAACGGTTCTGTAACACTTCTGGCACAAAACTTGCAAAACTCCAACTATGTCTCGCACTTTATCATCGAACACAACTTCAAATCGCTTGAGAAAATCACAGTGATTTGGCTGGAAAATATTACATGAGAAGCGACCACTTATTTTGATGTTCACATCGCATATCCTGCAAGAGACGTTAGGACTATTAAAAACCTTTTTGATCGGAGTTCTGCTAACTGTTTGCATATCAACATTTCAAGACATGCGAAACTTTGACAAGTTATAAACACAAAGAACTTTACTTAACCGCCCCTCCCACTGTATATTTTTTCGTTTACAAATAGAAAATATACCTCCCCTCCCTCTTACGAATCTGTTATATGATCGCCCTCTCCTGATTGGTCGACTCAAAAGTGGTATTATCGATAGATGTCACTCATTTGAATACATGAAAGTGAGGCTCTAAACGCTTTCCACCAGAGGTTTCTCGCTGCTTCGCAGCTCGAAAGGATTGTAAACAGGGAGAAAAAGGAGAGAAAGAAGAGAAACCTCTGGAGCCAGGGTAACATTCCAACATTTACCCGCGCGGAAAGGACTGAAACAACAAGCCGCGCAAGATTAATTTGCATTTGTAAACAAAACCTTTGTCATTTGTTTTTATCGATGAACTCTGGGTTAGAAATTTAAACCATTACCTTTAAACGCGGCCAAACCAAATTTAGTCGCTTCCTTTGTGTTTTCAGGGACTGCTTCGTCGTTAATTTGAGTGATTTCCTCGATTGTCACGGATGCAAACCGGACACCATTTTTTTGCCGAGTTGCTCGGAGGTAAATAGCATAGGATATTCGGAATGTGACTAGCCAATCACAGCGCGCCTTCGACGCTATCCACTGTTTTATTATATACTAAATCGCGATATTTGAGCGATATCTGACGATAACTGTTTGCATCCCTTTTGCACTGCGGAGTTTAGGTGCGTCGAGGTGGTAACACTTAGAGCCCCGTGTAGCTTACAGTGTTGTCCCGTCGTTCCATTTAAAACTTGCGTGTTTAGTGGTTTCAAAGTAGTTTCAGTTGCGATGCAATGGTGGGATATATTGTCTAATATTCTAAATAAAATCTCGTACCTTTTTCATCATTTTACGATGTTTTCTAGTAGAACTAATCGAAAACGGTCGAACTTTATATCTGGTTGTCCGGTTCTTTAATGACAGAAAGTTGGCTTAACGACTCACCTTGCTCTTTACCGTTGCAAAAACCAACCAGAAATGAAACTAGTAATAACTTGAATTCTGACGATTTCATCTCTAACATGGGAGTTTGCTCTCTTTGTTACCTTACGAGAAAGATAGTGAATGAAAAGAATACGGCTATTTAATCAACTCAAAAAAAGAAAAATGTAAATATTGTTTACTAATAAGTGTCAAAATAATAGCGAATAAAACATGGCACTATCTTCCCCCAAAAAAACCCTGAAAAGGGTGTTCATGATGCATAACAAATGCTTTTTAAGCTCTCTGTATACATATGGCCTGCCAAGACAGAAAACAGTTAAAGGATAAACCAATAACTGCATAAAAAAAAAAAAACTTAGGCAAATACAGGCACATAAAACAAAGTTTGTCTCTAACAGAAAGCCCGTGTGAACGCAAATAAACGTCTAGTTTGTTTAACGTGGCATCGTCTTACTTTTTCTATAACATAAAGCGTTTAGGTCAAGTGCAAAACTCTTAGGTGAAATTTCAAAAGTACGTACCATTCAATAAACGTCTAGTTTGTTTAACGTGGCATCGTCTTAATTTTTTCTATACCATAAAACGTTTAGGTCAAGTGCAAAACTCTTAAGTGAAACTTCAGAAGTACGCACCATCCAATAGTGTTATGACGTTAGTTGTGGCTTTCTGTTTTGCTACCGAGATGACATTTACTACTTTTTTTTTTTTGAATGGAGACGGGAGAGGTGTTTTATTACAATGCAACCAAAAGAAAACTCAGCTTAGCAACACTTGGGTGAATCGTTTTACATATATGAGCTGATAAGCGAAGCTGAATGGACCAATCAGAACACTAGAAATGCAAACTTCAAAATTTAATAATAACTGATAAATGAGATTTCACTTAGGAGATATCATAACATCATCCTACCTCGGTGTCGCAATCAAAACTTCTTTCGAACACATTCACCACTTCAGAAGCCGTTAAACAGGTAAAATATAAATCAAATTATCGTAACAGACCACTATATTACACACTCACACAGTATCAGTCTGATAAAAAAAAAATTCGTTGAGCGGCGCAATGTTGCTTCACTAATCTAATACGATATCTCGCCGACGCAAACGATATATCATTGAGCTGTAATAATGTTTCGTTTGGTATGAACGAGATATCGTTAGGCGGCAGCAATATCTTGTTGCATGTAAACGATATATCAGGAAGGCGAAAAGGATTCATCGTTGAACTGCGCATGTAGCGATGTATCGCTGAGCTCAAGTTATCAAACAATAGCCCTGCGATATATCGCCGATATATCGGTCCAACGGTGATATCGCTCAAATATCGCCGATATATCGCGATATTTGAGCGATATCTGGTGATAACTGTTTGCATCCCTTTTGCACAGCACTATGGAGTTTAGGTGCGTCGAGGTGGTAACACTTAGAGCCCCGTGTAGCTAACAGTGTTGTCATGTCGTTCCATTTTAAACTTGCATGTTTAGCGGTTTCAAAGTAGTTTCAGTTGCGATGCAATGGTAGGATATATTGTCTAATCTTCTAAAAAAAATCTGGTACATTTTTCATCATTTTACAATGTTTTCTAGTAGAACTAATCGAAAAGGGTCGAACTTTATATCTGGTTGTCCAGTTCTTTAATGACAGGAACTTCTGGAAAACATTTATAGGTAGGACGTGAACTGAATTCCTTAAAAGCTCCACAACATCGAAGAAAAAGACATTTTATTCGACGCAAAACTGTTTTCAAAGAGGAATATAAATCAATAACTTTCTTTGGATGCAAACTATAAATTCCGTCAACCGAAAGGTGAAATACCACAATTTTCATCGAAATAGATATAATCCTAAACGAAAGAAGGGACCGTATCTAGCTCGATGTGGTAAAATATAAGTATCGTCATAGATATCAAAACAGAAAGCATTAAATGGGCAGGAATGTTCACTGAAATTCTGCTCAAAAATATCAATTTACGCATCGCGTAAGAAACGATAATCAGCTTCTCTTTGGCAAACAGTTTGACGTAATTAATTATTTCGAGTCCTGATAATGGTTCAGTGGCGCAACTTCCTGCTTTTTCAGAAAAATAATATTCCTCATAAAGTGGAGGTAAATAATATTGTTCTCTTATCTTTAGAACCTGTATAACTTTTGTTATACAGGTTCTAAAGAAGAACTGCTGTTAATTACGTTGAAGTTGTCATCTGTTCTCAACTTGTCACCAATAAGGCACCTGCTACTGAAGTGTTCAGAGGCAGGAACAAACTCTAAATTTTTTTTTTTAAATTGCCTGAAGGGGAAACAATTTTAATTGTAAAGATCCACAGAGAGAAGACCACTAAATAAAGAAGTCCATTATTAGATTAAAAAGAGAATTTATCATATGCAAATTCTTTCATTCAGCTTCACCGTTTTTGCAGTATTCAATTGATAACAACTGCTATGTCATCCCCTGTTGTTTGTCCAATACTATGTTCATTAAAGATTTAAACTTAGCTATTTTTTGGCAAAACCGAAACAGCGGTAAATAGCCGTATTCTTTTCATTCACTATCTTTCTCGTAAGGTAACAAAGAGAGCAAACTCCCATGTTAGAGATGAAATCGTCAGAATTCAAGTTATTACTAGTTTCATTTCTGGTTGGTTTTTGCAACGGTAAAGAGCAAGGTGAGTCGTTAAGCCAACTTTTAAAATCTTCAATTTGTTATATTAATGAGATACTCAGATACTTAATCATAAATACTCAGTTACGCTAGGCTTTGTTCGAATAGTGTTATGTCTACAATCTGTGTTCATAAATATCTAGCGACACAATCCTATCGCATTAAAGCTTTTCATTTCGAAAAGTTAAATTGCTGCAACGATGTTTCCTGCCAAAGTGCGCACCATTATCGACAAAAGTATCAGTATGAAAGTAGAGGTTTAGAAGCTTTACCAAATCAAATGTGGCAATCTCAACTCTTTATCGACAAAAGTATCAATATGAAGGTAGAGGTTTAGAATCTTTATGCAATTAAATGAGGAAATCTCAACTCTTCAAAACGAGCGATTTGAAGTATGAATAGATGAACTAGGTTCATGTAGAGCTTGGTGGCTCGTTTAGATAGACAAAATACAACGTAATTCTATCAATTTTTCAGAAAATTGTCGACAAGTACATATGAACCCCACAGTTCAGGACTTCTTCCTCGAGAAACATGTTTTTAAGATGATGGAGATTGAGACAGCTAGTGCGTGTGAAGTTAACTGTTTCATAGAAGCTGACTGTATTTCCTACAATCTAAAACCAAAACGGAATGGAAAATATTTATGTGAACTAAGTGATTCAGATTATGAAACCAATCCTAAGGATTTTAGATACAAAGAAGGGTCCGTTTACAAATCATTTAAGGTGAGTTGACTCATCTTCGCTTTTAATTCCGTAATATGTTTTGTCAATAAAACGATAATATATATCTGAAAGTCATGAAAAGAGAAAAAAACAAAAAAAAGGAAAAAAATGAAAGCAGGTACTTTTCACATTGTCTGGTGAAGAGATGCACAATTTCAAATTTTCTTTCCTGAAGATGGATATGTGGATGCATAGGATACATGAATGGATGAATGTTTGCATGCATGCATGCTTGATTTTACATGAATTGATAAATTAATGGATGAGTGGATCGGTAGAACTGGATAGTTAGAAGCGGGGAATGAGCTCGTTACTAGATCAATAAATTCTATAAAGATATTTATTTTGCTACAGAATCGTTGTTCCAGTGCTCTCTGTCCATCAATCAAACGATGCCAAACTGGCTTCACGGGTAAAGGTTATCGTTGTGTTTGTGCAAATGGACTTATGGGAGAAAAATGCTCTGAAGGTATGTTGAATTGCATTGATTGCATGTGTGTTTGAGAGTACATTAAAAGCTAAGCTTCTGGGGTGCATTGGTGTTGTCTTTAACAGCAACCGTGCATCTCTCTTTGAAAATTCGTTAAAGTTTGAGGTCGTTCGAGTGTAAGTTAATGAGAAGTGTTTGAGGAATCAGAAGGAAAATGGGGAACGGGGGGGGGGGGAGGGCAGCTATATTATATAGCTAGGATGATCAGGTAATTTAACTGGTCTAACGTCACGTTAACATGGACCTGACTGCATAATCATCATCGCCTTTGGACAGCGGTTACTATCAAATCAAAAAAGGGCCTGAAACGAGGCTTAACGTTTTTTGGTGTTTTAGGACCGCCTTTGGTGCAGGTTGTTCCCGAAATAATTGAAACTGTGGAGGGTACAAACGTTACTGTGATTTGTAACGTGACAGCTAATCCTAAACCAGATATAATCATATGGAAAAAGTCTGATGGAATTCTTTCCAGCGCTAGGAGCTTCATTAATGAAGGAAATCTCACCATATTGAATATCACAACCCAAGATAACGGCTCCTACGTGTGTACTGCAACAAGCCTCCGGGGAACCAAATCATCCTCTGTTTATCTTCATGTCCATTCAGCTCTCAAATTCTGCAAGGAAGGTATGTTGAGTGGATAGATTTTATTGTTATTCATGTACACTAAGTAATTATAAGGGGACATAGAGGAAAAATTAGTGCGTTGGCCGGGATATGTCAGTCAAGCTATTTTTCTTGAGGTTGAAGGGACTGTAGTAATTTCTTAATTCCGAAAGCGGCCGAGGCTTCCTGAAAGAGAACGGATGTTTACCAATTTCAGTCATTTTCTCCTTCCGAAACATTTGTTTCGGATTTAGCGGAACCTGACTTTCGCCCCGTAAGACATATACGTGTTTTATTGAAACGGTTTTTTTTTTTATTATTTCACGAAGGTTTGTACAACGGAAAACGGATTCGAAATGTTTGCTTAGTGTAAAAATTTAATCACCCTGTCCTTTATCTGTGTAACTGTCACTGGTTTCTAAACCTAATTGTCTATAGCTAGTTTTTCATGTCAGTACAGGCATGGGGCGGTCGGCTACGACTATCTATAAACAGCCATGTTAAAATTGACCAGAAGCCTCCTTTTTAGTCCTCCTACGCGGATGTCACCGTATTTGAAAATATTTTTAAGTCGAGCTTTATGCGAACATTGTCGTTATCATTAAAATGACTCGTGCAGCTCCTTCTCGACGATTAAAGCTGGAGATTGTTCAATTTAGAGTCAATGTGTAATAATTGAGATATTTGGAGGAGAATAGAGGGCGGGGGGAAGGGAAAGGAGTTGGCTGGGTCATCTACACAACATGAATTTTTTCTTAAGGTCAGAAATGACCAGAAAAAGGGAATTCTTACGAAAGACCTCCCTTGACCTCTTGCTCACACTAGAATTGCTAATGAGGTTTGTCATTTGATAAATCGATCGATTATTGGTGCAATTTAAAGTGAAGTTCACTGTTTAATCATCTTTGGCTTTGGAGGGGCGTTTGCCATCAGATTTTGAATAAAATGAAACATGGCATTAATCGATACACTATTGAGACTATTTACGTTCCTCTCGTTTCACATTATCATCCAGGTGTTCTAGGACCACCTTTGGTGCGAGTTGTTCCCGACATAATTGAAACTGTTGAGGGCAGAAATGTTACTGTAATGTGTTATGTGACAGCTAATCCTATGCCAGATAGGATCACATGGAATAAATCAAATGGGATTATTTCTAGCGCGAACGGCATCGTTAACGAAGGAAATCTCACCATACTGAATATCACTACACAAGATAACGGCTCCTACGTGTGTACTGCGACAAACCCCTGCGGTACCAAATCATCTTCAGTACATATTCGGGTGGATTCAGCTCTCAATTCCTGCACCGAAGGTAGGATGAGTTGATCGATTTTATTATTCATGTGCACTAAGAAATAATAAGGGAAAAGAGAAGAAAAATCAGGGCTTTGGTAGGAAATGGGTCCGGTCACGACTATCTGTAAATAACCTAAGTGTAATTGACATATCCCAAGGCCTGTACTAGAAGCCTCCTTCTCTGTCCCCTTATTATCTCTTGTGTACACTGGAACACGGATGTCGCCGTGTCTGAAAATACTCTGAAAGTCGAGCATTATGTGAACATTGTTGTTGTCCTTCAACTGACTCATGCTGCTCCCTCTCGACGAATTCATTAAAGTTGGAGGTTGCTCGAATATAAGTCAGTTTGTTATATTTGGAATATTAGAAGGAGAATGGAGGGCAGGAGTGGGGAGGGTGGGGAGGAAACTGGCTGGGTCATCTACACAACATGAATCTTATTTGAGGTCAGAAATGACCGGAAAAGGGAATTCTTGCCAAGGACTTCTCTTGGCTTCTTGCTTTAGCTAGAATAGTCCATTTCCGAATTGCCTTTAGCCTCTTTTTCAAAGCGAGTCCTGGTGCTCATCCTTTCGTATGGTAATAAGTTTTCATTCACATGCAATTATTAAACTCATTTTTATACGTATGGTTGAGCACCAGGCATCGTTGTTTTGAAAAAGAGGCCAAACGTAATTCGGAAATGGTCTATTGCTAATGGGGTTTGTCATCAAATAAATCGATCGGTAATTGGTGCAACTTAAAGTGGAGTTTACTGTTTAATCATCTTTGCGTTTAGAGCGGCGTTTACTATCAGATCTTGAATAAAATGAAACTTGCCATTAATCGATGTACCAATGAAACTATTTACGTTCCTCTCGTTTCACATTATCATCTAGGTGCTCTAGGACCACCTTTGGTGCGAGTTGTTCCCGACATAATTGAAACTGTGGAGGGCAGGAATGTTACTGTAATGTGTAACGTGACAGCTAATCGTAAACCAGTTAGGATCACATGGAACAAGTCAGAAGGGATTATTTCCAGCTCGATAGGCATCGTTAAGGAAGGAAATCTCACCATACTAAATATCAGTACACAAGACAACGGCTCTTACGTGTGTACTGCGATAAACCTCTGCGGTACCAAATCATCTTTAGTACATATTCGTGTCTATTCAGCTCTCAATTTCTGCACTGAAGGTATGATGAGTTGATCGATTTTACTATACTTTATGTACACCAAGAAATGATAAGGGAAAAGAGAGGAAAAATCAGAGCTTCGGTAGGGAAATGGGTCCAGTTACGACTATCCGTAAAATAACCTAAGTGAAATTGACATATCCCAAGGCCTGTACCAGAAGCCTCCTTCTCTGTTCCCTTATCAGCTGTAGTTACACTAGACGTTTTGCCCACGGGAAGTCTGTGTTTTGTGTGTGACCTCTATTCCCACAGTGAAACTGCCCATGGGAAATCGCTATGGATGCATCAAAAAGAACAAAAGAATTACCGATGACGTTTCCCGAACCAAGTCGTAGGGTTTAGCAGTGGTTTTTCTAACCACAAGAGTAGTTCAACCAGTCGGATGGAAGTAATCCAGAAATCCGGAAACCGCAGCACATGCTGGGCATTTTTGTGGTGTTGCGCTGAAATAGCGGCAAATATCCTCGCAAGTACCAAATTCAAGACACGCGGCATCAAACATGGCCAACTTTCGAGGTTCACATTAAGTGTATTTTACTCGTCGTTGCTCTGAATACTCCAATAAAAACCATAACTTTCGCGGTTTGTCATCTCCATGATGAATTAATTTCCCGCCAAACACTGCTAGGTCAAAAGTTGACCTCGGGTAATTATTTGCGATGTAACCGGATGATTAAACCTGACCGGAAACCCAAACCCATCCCAACCCAAGGTTATTACCCACTGGGTTACCTCGGGAAGAAAGTGAGTGTAACCACAACTATTATCTCTGGCGTACAGTGGTACATGGATGCCACCGTGTCTGAAAATATTTTAAAAGTCAAGCATTATGCGAACATTGTTGTTATCATTAAAAGGACTCGTGCTCCTCCCCCGCGACGAATTCATTCAAGTTGGAGGATGTGCGAATATAAGTCAGTTTGTAATATTTGGGACGAGAATGGAGGGCAGGGGGGAGGGGAGAGGAAGGGGAGGAGTTGACTGGGTCAACTATACAGCATGAATTTCATTTGAGGTCAGAAATTACCGGAAAAGGGAATTCCTGCGAAGGACCTCTTCTTGCGTCTTGCTCACGCTAGAATTGTTGATGAAGTTTGTCATTAAATAAATCTATTGATAATTGGTACAACTTAAAGTGGAGTTCACTCTTTAATCATCTTTGTCTTTGGAGTAGCGTCTGCCATCAGATCTTAAATTAAATGGAACATGCCATTATTCGATGTACTAATGAGACTATTTACATTCCTCTCGTTTTATATTATCATCAAGGTGTTCTAGGACCACCATTGGTGCGAGTTGTTCCCGACATAATTGAAACCGTGGAGGGCAGAAATGTTACTGTAATGTGTAACGTGACAGCTAATCCTAAGCCAAATAGGATCACATGGAATAAGTCAAATGGGGTTATTTCTAGCGCGAACGGCATCGTTAACGAAGGAAATCTCACCATACTGAATATCACTACACAAGATAACGGCTCCTACGTATGTACTGCGACAAACCCCTGCGGTAACAAATCATCCTCAGTACATATTCGGGTGGATTCAGCTCTCAATTTCTGCACCGAAGGTAGGATGAGTTGATCGATATTATTATTATTCATGTACACCAAGAAATTATAAGGGAAAAAAGAGGAAAAATCAGGGCTTTGGTAGGGAAATGGGTCCGGTTACGACTATCCGTAAATAACCTAAGTGAAATTAATATATCACAAGGCCTGTACCAGAAACATCCTTCTCTATCCCCTTATGATCTCTTGTGTACACTGGTACATGGATTTCACCGTGTCTAAAAATACTTTAAAAGTGAAGCATTATGTGAATATTTTTGTTATCATTCAACTGACTCGTGCTGTCCCTCTCGACGAATTCATTAAAGTTGGAGGTTGCTCGAATATAAGTCAGTTTGTTATATTTGGAATATTAGAAGGAGAATGGAGGGAAGGAGTGGGGAGGGGACTGGTCGGTTCATCTACACAACATGAATTTTATTTGAGGTCAGAAATGACCGGAAAAGGGAATTCCTGCGAAGGACCTCTCTTGGCTTCTTGCCTTCGCTAGAATAGCCCATTTCCGAATTGCCTTTAGCCTCTTTTTCAAAGCGAGTCCTGGTGCTTATCCTTTCGTATGGTAATAAGTTTTCATTCACATGCAAATTAAACTCATTTTCATACGTATGGTTGAGCACCAGGCAATCGTTTTGAAAAAGAGACCAGACGTAATTCGGAAATGGCCTATTGTTAATGGGGTTTGCCATTAAATAAATCGATCAGTGGTTGGTGCAACTTAAAGTGGTGTTCACTGTTTAATCATCTTTGCGTTTAGAGCGGCTATCAGATCTTGAATAAAATGAAACATGTCATTAATCAATGTATACCAATGAAACTATTTACGTTCCTCTCGTTTCACATTACTATCTAGGTGTTCTAGGACTACCTTTGGTGCGAGTTGTTCCCGAAATGATTGAGACTGTGGAGGGCAGGGATGTTACTGTAATGTGTAACGTGACAGCTAATCCTAAACCATTTAGTATCACTTGGAAAAAGTTTCATGGAATTATTTCCGGGGTGAAAGGCATCGTGAATGAAGGAAATCTCACCATACTAAATATCAGTACACAAGACAATGGCTCCTACGTGTGTACTGCGACAAACCCCTGCGGTACCAGATCATCTTCATTTCACCTTCGAATCTATTCAGCTCTCAAATTCGTCATCAAACCCCCGTCGAGTGTGACAGTGAAGGCTTATGAAGCTCTCATTCTGCCTTGCTCTGCTTCAAGTGACCTGACGCCATCGATCTTGTGGATGTATGATGGAAATTTTGCCTTACCTTCAGGGGCGGCTGTTGACTCCTTGAATGATTTGACAGTTTCCTTTGCTAACTTCACCCATGGTGGTACCTACACTTGCAATGCGACTAATACATTCAGCTCAATTCAAAAGAGTGTCATCGTTTATGTCAAGTACTCTGAGACATGCACCTCAGTGAGGGCAAACATCAGTGACGTCAGTGGGGATTATTTCATCGATCCTGACGGTGCTCTTGGTGAAGATCCATTTCCTGTTTACTGTAACATGACTGACAAAGGAGGCGTTGGAGTAACAGTTGTAGGTCACGACAGCGAGAACAGAACCCAAGTAAAAGGATTTGACAACCCTGGTGCATATCGCCTTGACGTACATTACATCTCTGTCACCATATCACAATTAAAAGTTTTGACAGAAGCCTCTGATAACTGTGAACAGTTCATCAAATATGAGTGTTTCCACGCCAGATTAGTAAGAGGTGGATTTTCATGGTGGGTTTCACGTGACGGCGAGAAAATGACATACTGGGGGGGGAGCAAATATAGCAACTGGCGGCTGCGCATGTGGTGTAACTGGATCGTGCGCTGATGACCAATTGGAGTGTAATTGTGATAAGAATGATAAGGAATGGCGGGAAGACAGCGGTTTTCTTACCAATAAGGCCCACCTTCCCGTCAAACAACTAAGATTTGGTGACACGGGACAAAGTATTGAAGAAGGATACCACACATTAGGAAAACTTGAGTGCTATGGCATGACTTTGGTGTAGACAAAACTGAAAACATGAAAATTCGGACCATGATCGTAACAGATCAGATCTGACGCTATGACCGATCTTTTCTGGGTCGCTTGAGGCTTTCTGTGCCTGGTAATACCCAGTACTCATAATTTTTCTCATCATGTTTCCCACCTCTTTTCTGTTTAATCGTTCAGTCATTTGATTTTTGGTTATACGACATTCATTAGAAGAGGTCTCTAATCGAGTCTCTCTGTTTAATGAAGCTTTATATCAAGAAACTTAGTTTAGTAATGGAGTCAGTATGCTGTGACATATAATATACAATCCTCGTTATTAGTTTAGTTTGCTCTTAGTAATCACGAATGTAATATCGCAACGTAATTTAGTTATGGCTTAAAACGGATTTCGTGCAGATGTAATCAGCCATTGTGTGTCGTTAACAGTGCATTGAAGTAGAGAACAGAGGTGTCTGAGGGGAGAGAGAGAGAGATATAGGAAGTCACCGGCAAGTTGCTTAAATTCATGTTCAAAATATATTAAGAGGGTTTTTAATCTGAATAGCAGAATGATAGCAGAGCCATCGCTTTTTCTACCGACGGGTTACCCAACTTCGTAACGTCTTTTGAATATCGGTATAGAAAAGAACAGACCGATCACTGACCTTATGCATAACTCGAAAGTTATAAAATGCTTAAAAAATTCATACTGACCTTCCCTCCAAAAATTTTAGTCACTTAAAAAAAAAGATTCCAAATTATAAAAAGTGGGAATCAAAGAACAAGTGCATTGCTTTAAATGTCGTAAGTAGAATTACATATACATTTTTCACCTTAGGTACCAGCATTACTTTTCCCATGCAGGTGTGGTGGATTTCAGGGAGATCACACGATTTACATGATTCTCATTTGTTCGCAGCAGTCCCAAAATCCACGTGACACCCATCACTGAGGCCAATTTAACACAGATCAAAGCCACGTTAGAGCTTTGCTGTTGCTTGGTCATTTCTCTGGCCTTCTGAAATAGCCAAAATGAGAATAGCCCTGATTTTAAAATTCAGATTTTCTTGCGGTGTTTTTTCGGTCATGGAAGCCGTCGAAAAAACGGTTAAATATGTTAAACTCAGATAGACAGACCCTGAAATACTAGGCTATTGATGACCTTCGTTGACAAAAGCATGGTAAATATTGTACTCATCTTTCGAGTTTTGACGACATGATAGCTAGTGTGTCTCAGGGTAAAGAGGTTGAAAATCAGAATCAGTCCACCAGGCAAAATTAATGCGAAGATCTTGGCTCTATTCTCAGATATGAAACATTCCTCTTTTCCAACACCGTTTAATTCAGCAACAAATGGTATTAGTTGAGGTATTTTGCAATATCAATATCAACTACCCGAAGTAAAGGTGAACTATGGTTTTATCTTAACAAGCAGTTATTACATCGTTTTGTGTCAAGTACCAACCGCATCGAATTGCTCGTTTCTGAAGCTGATCAACTGTAACACAGGATAGGACTACAAAAGCAGGACCTCCCCAGGCATACACCGAATAACGCATCAAACATTTATTGAAGTCTTCTCGTTGGTCTGCTGCCGGACCTAATTGGAATGATAAGGGTTGACTGTGCAAAATCTTAATTATTAATTGTGCAGTTAAGTATTTTAGCTGAAATGCATTCTGTGCGAACTGCCTCCACAAGTCCTTAGCTCAGATAAACTGAATTATGATTAAAGCAATCTGAAGTCGAGACTGTGATCGACAATGGAAGTTATTAACTTGTGACACAAGCGTTTACAGTTCGTTACAAGTAGATCCGCCACAATCAACAACCGCCACTCTTTTCACGAATCACGAATACCTGAGATGCTCTTTTGGTACGAAGAGATTACTAAGAAAAAATGTCCTAAGTTCTAGACTGATAACAACCTTAAATCGCTAAATGAACTATGTCAAATTACCCGAAAGTCAGAACTGCGATTACTTGGCAGATCACCTGATTGCCTTTTTTTTCCTGCTGATAGGAATACACTTTGATATAGCAACAGAGATCGCCAAGTTTAATATGATTTTCCAGGTAAATTACGAAGCTCAACAAGTAAGACGTAAGTCAATAACAGCAAAACCAGAGATACGATGGACACGACTGATCCAACAAAGCTGTAGAGCTGTAGGTTATATTTTTCTTTGAGCTCAAATGAAGAGTCTCTTGTTTCAGTGTCATTTTTTGTCAAATTAACGTACAATAACAATTTGTCACCACAGATGATATAAGATAACGTTACTGTATAGTTTCCCATGTGTCTTCAAGAATACGAGATCATTGGGAACGAGTTCATAATCCGTTTTTTTGTACGCTACAAAGGTGCAATTAAGTTTACATGCCTTGATTCTGTTTCCATATGCAGGGTCTTTTTTGCCACAGTGTGAGTCATATGCTTCATCGTAATGACAGCTGTTAGGATAATATTCTAGTCTTTGGCTGTTGTCCAATACTTTAATGCGAAACTTAGATGTGGAAGTAAATTAAAACAGAATCGTCAGAAAAGGGGTCTTGGTTATGGGAGCAGAGACGCCTTCTCGCCCCCCCCCCCCCCCCCAAGAACTAAATCACTGAGCGCAATCCCATTGCATAAAACACATCGGAGATTTCGAAACACCTTCCATTTACTCCCGTAACCGGATACTAAGAGAGCATAATCTAGACATTCCGCATGGCAAAGGGTATTACCCATTGTGGCATTGCTTACGCTTGGAAGAAGTACCCACGGGATGCATCTTTTCAACGAATCATCAACTGGCTGTTTATAAAGATAACACCTATCTTGTAGAATGTTCAGGTCTTTGCTTAGACTAAAGTTGGAGACATCGAACCACTCAAAGCAATCAAACCTGACTTGTCAGTATGCTTGGTGCATTGCTCCATTGCACTTGGCACAAAAATGTTTTTGTATCTCACATCACTGTATTTGTCAAATACTGGCACAGGGTTCAAACCATTCTTATCTTCATGATCAACTTCACATGTTTGCTTTGTATTCTCATCGGTAAAGTTCTTCGGGCAAGCGCTCCAAACTGCGCGACCAAAGTGCCAATACGAGAACTGATAGTCATATTTCCTGACACGTTTCCTTCGAAACTTGGGGTATTGTACACCTTTCCAAAAAACAAAAGCGAAAATAAAAGCGCTCTATATTATTTGGTAAATTGGCTCTTTAAATGGTAAAGCAGGACAAAGAGAAGTGGGGGGGGGGGGAAGGGACGGAAATGGCAAGGGGAGGTGTAAGAGCTGTGGGATCGAACCAGGTATCAAGGTATTGAGATCTGAACTGCACCTTTAAGTTCTTCTTTTCCCTTTTTTCCCTTTATCTTCGACTAAATAAATTTGTCGTCACGTCTTCACTTTTAGTATATTTGTACAAAAACAAACATTAAATAATCAAGTTTGCGGCAATCCCAAGAATCCATGTGATACCCATCACTGAGGCCATCTTAACACAAATCAGAGGCACGCTAGATCTTCATTGTTGGTTGATGATTTCTTAAGCTTTCTGCATTTTAAAAAAGTGAACACAAAGACATATTTGCTTTAGACTTTAATATTACCATGGCGATTGCAGTTATCAGTATTACCAGTATACACGATAAAAAAATTGTGGGCTACCTGTGGCTTTCAATATATCTAATACGGGGTTAAAACGTCGCAAGTCAATCGGTGTTGAGGAAGGCCAGTTGGTCTGTTAATCGGTAAGTTAACGAGTCAGTTAGTCAGTCCGATAGTCAGCCAGCTTGCCAGTCAGGCAGACAGGCTTTTAGTCCAGTCAGCCAGGTGGTCAGACATTCAGATAGTTAGTTAGTTAGACAGCTGCAAAAAGCAAGGAAGGCAGATCAGTGGGTAGACAGAAAGCTAGTTGGAATGGCCTTCGGTCAAATGGGTCAAAGAAAGTCAGTCAAAGTTTAGTCATGATAAAATATAACCTGCACTTAAAGCTAATCAGATTGGAGCCATGCTAGCTTTTAACAGTTTCAATCGGTCAATGTAAACTTTTGTGAATTGATTTACACGTTTCTCATCAAAATACTTAATCAAGGATGGAAAGATATTAATTAATTCACGGTACCTTTTGAGTGCCAAAGACAACGATTATCGTGTGTCCCGGTGCAAAAAGGTTGAAGATCAGGATCAGTGCAATACGCACAACAGATGAATAAAGCTTGGCTTGAGGAACAGATATAAAAAATTCTTCTTGACCTTTTCCTGTTTGAGTTTTAAAGGAAGAAGTGAATCAATTGCAAACTTTTTAATTCCACACTCTTTCTATTAGACAAACCTATTTCACATTATCTATGAAAGCTATAAGTTCGTCAATGAGTAATCGATTTCCTTAAAAGTGCAGACAATAAACGTTTTGCCCCACTACTGCAGTAGAGAAAGAGATTGGGCAGATGGAAAAGACTTGGAATGGCATTCCATTCATGGTGAACATGGAGGCAACAAGTCGCTTCCGTGCAGGCCACCTAAGCTTAATGGACATGAGGGATTGAGTTAATAAGATAAAATTACCTCTTATGAAGTTCGTTAGATTGAAAATTTTTATGATCCGTGAATCTTACGAGAATTCGAACTATCAGTATTTTGTTCGCTCAACAACACATAGAAACAAACCAAAATTAGAAGGCACCAAAAACCAGAAGAACGGCTAGGCAAAATACATATCAGTTAAGGAACATTAGATGACAGTGTTTTTATTTTCGTATTTGTTGCAGGTGTATCGTCTTAAAAGGCCTCAGGAAGTATTACCGTATCCAATAGTTCCATTTTCTACCAAGTCGATGATAACACAGACGAGAATCAAGACAGTAGGAGCTCCCCAGGCATACAAAAAGTACCTGACGAAACGCTTCTTGTGGCAACCTTATCGATTTTCTGCAATTAAATTTTAGATTTAGATCTGATTTAGCAAACAGACATGTCAAATTTTCGGAAGAAATGATGACTTAGGACACATCCTTCGAGAATTTCTTTTAGCAGAAGTCTTCTCTCCCTCCTCTTTATCTCATCAGCGACATGCTGAGAGGGAAATGGAGAAGAATTGTGACCGACTGGCATGTCTGACGATCGTTAGTCTTCCCAGATGAAAAGAAGACGCTATGTTACAGCAGCAGAGATATCGCCGAGTTTATGATAATTTTCCTGGGTAAGTTACGGAGCTTGGAAAACATGAAGTAGGTTAGAAGCAGAATGATCAGAGAAACCATCGAAATTATCGATCCAGTCAAAGTAACAAGCTGAAGAGCTTTGGGCGTTGTTTTCATCTTAGAGAGGCGAAGTCCTTTATCTGTCGCGGTAATATTTTGGGAGAAATTTACCCACAAAAGTAACTTGTGGTCCTGGATCATGTATGCAATCTTGTCGTCTATTTTTCTGTTAGGCGCTAAATAGATTAATCCGTTAGACAGTTTTGTATAATCCGTTCTGTTAAATGCTATGGAGGTACAGTTTTCATTCCATTCCATTGTACTTCTGTTAGCACTTTGCTGATTGCCATCGATATAGTCGTTTAGTGCTGACTATGCAATTGTGTTTTTGCATTTGAAATCATAAGGTCGTATACTTCGTCAATGGAACAGTATTATCTATCCACTACTCTCCTGGAGGTTAAGACACCTTTTTTCTGGTCCATTTCTACGATGGAGTACTTTGATGGAGAACCAAATTCAAAGAGGATCGTGATAATAATAATAATAATAATAATAATAATAATAATATAAATAATAATAACAATAGTTTGATATTTGTAGTGCGCAAATTCCATTTACATATGATGAAATGCGCATAACAATTATAGAATATGAAAATTACATCAGATAATAAATTACAGTAAGACCCTTATCAAATTGACAAAACTAATAAACATTATCTAAAATGTAAAAACTATTAAGCCATGCACAGTTCAATCCTAATTAAAGGCTAAATTAAAAAGGTGAGTCTTTAGTAAAATTTTAAATATACTAAAATCAGTCTCATTACGCACTTTATAAGGAAGACTGTTCCAAAGTTTAGGTGCTACACACATATAAGCACGATCACCTAATGTTTTCTTTGTTATGGCAAAAAAAAAAAAAAACCCTTTTGTGAGAGGGGGTACAACTCCCTGTGAAGTTGTACTGCATTTTTCAACAAGATAACTTAGTTTAACGCCATTGCACAAAGCACTCTGGGGATTTCGAGATATAGTTTTCTTTTTGCTGCAGACTGGAAAAGCGAACGTCAAACATTCAATTTGACAGTAGCTTTCGTTGAAGTC